>NW_015374114.1:265489-350338 GCF_001272555.1 Dufourea novaeangliae | reverse complement strand
CTTCCCGCGACGCTCGTTGTTAATTACAGTTCGCTGTTAACGGCGAACGACGCCATTGCAGGCCCCGTTTCGTTCCGCGGTCTCCGAACCCGCAGCGGCCATCTTACGCCGCTGACACATAATTAGCCGCGTTAATTAGACCACGCTCTAACTGTCCCCGCTATAATGCCCTTAGCGTCGCCGCAATTCTCCGCACCACTTTCCTCGACGATGCTGTTCAACCTTGGCATACACTGACGTGTCCGCGAGGACCCGCGAACAGTTAATTCCAGGACGGATAATGTCACGGTGGGTTGTTAAATTGGATTCTGGTCGACGGTAATAGCGTCCTTGATACTTGATGAAATAATAAAGCAAAACGCCACTTTGGGAATATCGTTTTCATTGGACGAAACACTTGAACGTAAAGATCTACGAATTATCCATTGCCTGTGGTTCTATTCGTTATTATTCATTATAATTTGCTTTAGTATCTAGAGTAAATCTCGATGATATGTAAATTGCTTGAAAGAGAAATCAATGTAACCCATGGAAAGTTTCGATAGTCCCTATGGTCCACTGAGTGCCTTCAAAGAGTCTAGGATCCACTAGAGTTTCTCAAAGGATTGGTCCCTCGTAGAATGAAAGATACATCTATGGGTCCCAGACCATAATGGTCCATTAGATTACTCTGTAGTTCTAAGGGTCCTGAACTCATACCTCGAGAAATAAAGTAACCAACAGTACCACGGTGTCAGTAAAATCTCGTCATCAGATTCCATCAGGTGCTGTCTGAAGAGAAAATCTCATGGTCGATTTTTTCACCAGAAACCAACAACTATATTGCGGCTGTACCGTTGCCGTTCAATTATGGAATTAACAACGGGAACGGCCGACCCTTTCGGTCAGATGCGTAATAAATGCTCGCCGTTACAACGATAACGGGGGGAGGGGGGGGCGAATGAATGCAACGGATACCGGTATTTATGCGATCCAGATATCAGTGGAACAATAACGACCGCCGCGGTATCGTACGCAAACGCGTGGCCGCGTAATTATTTTGGAACTAATGGGGTGGGTGGATGGGAAATACACACGTTACTGAAACGATGTTACACTAGGATCAAGGAAATACGAACCGATACAAGATGTTTCTTCTTTTTTTTTCATTTTTATGTCAACGATCCTCGAAAATTATAACTTCGAATTAAAGGAAACGAAAAAATGGAAAACCTGGACTGAACCGATATCGCGTATCATCCGCCTACGCGTTTCCTTCTCTCCATTTCTCGGTTAAATAACGCGTGTATTTCAATATACAATTCCATCGTTGTGGTTTTAAATAGAATACACATTCGGAAAGAGAAAGATAGTCGTACGTTTAACGTTAACCACCGTTCACCGCGAGGAAAAGCAAATGTCTTGAAATAATACGCGTTCCCTTCTGGTCTTCCGAAAAATAAAGCCCACGAGGAAATACAACGTCGTACCGAGCAAAGGGCAATATATAAAATTCGTTCCCCGTGTAGAAAAGCAAAAAAAATGTAAGAGGACGACGTCTTGAAGGCGGATTCCAAAGTTCGCGTTCTCTCCTCCGGCCGTTATAATGAGCGGTTCTATTTCTTTTTCTCGTGGTTTTCTTCGCTTTTTTTTTTCTTTCTTCGTACGCGTATATTTCACGGCGAATAATACACATCGTGGCTCGGAGAAAGAGGTGGAAAAACGTGGTGGTAGGAGGAGAATGGCGCGAAGCGACGGGGATATTTGTGTGGGAACGAAGGGATGGCCTCGGCTTAAGGAATGTCTCTACCACCGACGGCAACAAGGGTCGAAGGTCCCCCACCCGACAAATATCATAAAATGTAAATGTCCTGGATTTACCGTTGATCCCAGGGAGGAACTTCTCAATTTACCAATATGCCGAACCCCCTTTTATCCGGCTCGAGCGCGTTCACGGATGGATTAATTCCGCCGTGTACGTACACTCCAGCTCGTAAGTATCAGGACACTTATCGAATATGCAGTAGGTGTGACAAGGTATTAAAAAATTGCTGAAAGTCTAAAATAAATATCGTTTAGAAGACACTAAAGCTCGATGACAACGCTTGTGCTGTTATAAAGTAATAAACGTGGCTTGTACAGGGCGATGCAGAGAGAGTTCATAATTTTTAGAAATTGTGAGAAACTGATCAAAATTGTCGCAAAACCTTCTGTAATCAGAAAATGAAGACACGATAAGATAATCCATATTGTACGATAGCTCCCGTAGCGAGGAAGTGACTAGCTTTAATCGAAATAAAAAATTGTTTATAAAATACGAATTTTTCGACGCATGTTTAGTACGACTTTTTTTAACATTTGTCGGGTACTAATTATGGTACAAGTTACGAACCCTTTTTTGGTATTACACATTTTCTTCATACCGACCGGATATCCTAATACTTATGAGCGGTAGTGTACAGTACACGCGAGGTCATCTTCGCGGGGACAGTCCTCGTTTACCGTTCTCGAGATTAAAATTTCGGTTTTCCCCGATGCTCGTACATTTTCATGGACCTACTAAATACCGAATAGATTCGAACTCTGGCTGTCTCGACGGGGGCGACGGGTAAACTTTCCCGATCGATTTGCCACGCGAACCTCGTACGGAACTGGTCCACGAGGGTCAACTTTCCGACGAACGAACGAACGAATGCTCTCCTGGCCACCGTATCCTCGTTCTATTTTGATTATTACCATCGCGGCCACTTGTCTCGAGTAACTTTTCCCCGTGTTTTAAATGATTTCTAAATGGCCCCAACATCGCGAGCGGACTCGAATGTTCGTACATTGTCGAGGAATCATGACTGTAGCGGAGATCTCTGGTTCTTCTTAAGGGGTCATTCTACCTTGACGACCGAAAAAGTTAAGATATATTTAGGGATTTTTTCTTCGGTAAATACAATGTGTAATCAAATGCATCTATATGTTATATAAATAAATATGTATATATATACAAGAACAAAATATGGAATAAAATTTTTTCATTTAAGGTTCAGTTTTCGAGAAAATCGACTTTGAAAATCTGCTAGATTCGGAGGCAATTGAATAAGAGTGTTTCTACTTACTACTAGGGTGAATACACGTGTTTCAAATTAATTTTCGAAGTCGATTTTCTTGAAAACTAAGTCTTAAATGAAAAAATTTTATTTCATATTTTGTTCTTATTTTTTCATAAGAAATCACCTCGTGAAGTGACCTCGTCTCAAGAAATGGGATAGACCAAATTCGGTCCTCTGTTTCAACACCCGATATTCGAAAATGTTTGGATATATTATTCACAAGTCCACCAATACTTTTAACAGATTACCAATCCCTTACAAAACATCGTGTAACATATTTTACGACACACGTTACAATAAACTATGACTACATACCGACGATTTAAAATCAAACAGAACTGACAACACAATATATCATATTACCAAATATATTTTATCTTCAAAGAGTCTTCGATTATTCACCATCACTATCACAACATAACAAATTACACAGTAAACTCGCTCCAAGACGTCCGTAAATTATATCCTCGAAGAACGGAACACGTTTAACTGTATCCTTTCAGGCTCTCCGAAGATCTTTAACGCAAAGGACATTTCCACCGTGGAAGTGAAACGACCGAGAGGGGAGGAAAGTTTCAACGCTTCCCCTTCCTCTGCTCTAATCGATTCAATTTTCCAATTCGTCTCTTGTCCAGTTCCTTCGAACGTCGAAAGAGCTCGGTCGCGGAAAGTTACGCGTCGCTGGAAAACGACCCTTCTCGAGGTAACCGGGGGAAAAAAGGTTTCTCGCGACGTCCAAGTCGACTATTGCGTTACAGGGGCTGTCTTGCCATCGAAACTCGCGACAACACGGTCACCAACCCTCCCACCCCGAGGAAAACATTCGAGACTTCACACTGTTGGAAATATCCACGCAAACGTGTAAAATTCTCAAGAATGTGTACCACGCAGTGTCGGCGCCAGGTTATTTTACCGTTAAAAAACATACGTATCCCTTATTTTTGACTGCTTAACAGACATACGAAGTTTTATCAAAATCGGAGGAGGACACTTCCGTGCCTTCCCTTGTTAGTGCAACAAAAATATTAGGTTACTTTCGTTGGATTTTTGCACCTTCTCTTGGTTTACGCCCTAGGCGACTGCCTAGATCGCCTTAATGGTAGCGCCGGCCCTGGTACCACGCGTACACATCCGCGCGAGTTAAGCCGTACAAGATAGATGGTTCAGCTGGTGGCAACCCCCCCTTCGCCCACGGAACGTTCCGCTCGCGCTTATGATATATGGTGACGCTGCTAAAAACTGGCAGATGTGTTTCTACATCCCCCTCCTCCGTTCCCGATTCCCGTTTCGCGGCGATTGTCGTCCCTGGCCGGTCCCCCCGGGGGGGGGGGGGGGGGGGGATAAATCGACGCGAGGCGCGAACAATACTTGAGAGATTATACGCTCGGCCCCGGCGACTAGCGTCGTGACGCCCCGCCGAAAAACCCTATATACCTTGTTCCGGTGATATATGACCAGCGGACGAGTTGTCGCGAACCAGAGAGAGTTCTTGCCGTGGGTTGTTTCTTCGGGGACCGAAGAAAAAAAAAAATTCCCAACGTGTCGGTTCCGACGGAGTTCCGCGGAGGGGGAATGATCCTCGGACTGGGATTCGGAGTTCTTTATTTTCTGGCGGAAACTGGTCGTCCGATCGTTACGTATTTTTCTTCATTTTTAAGAATTCTGTTTATATCTTTCTATTCTTAGTTCTAGTGTTAAATAAATGTGTAAATAATTATTGTAAAATGTGGTATAAAATACATGAAGGCGCCTGATGGGGAGTGTATGGGCGAAAGTCAGGCGAGCTACCCATGGGCGTCGACAGGGGGAGGGGCAGTGAGAGATTTTTACGTAATATTTAGTATTGCCGTATAATTTGAAACACTACCAACAGCCTCTATTAACAAAACGTATACATTTTCAACGATTTATGACTTTAAAAACAAAATAAAGTTTTTCCAGCTACGTACAGCCTTTTTCACTGTGACAGTCGATATGTTAATATTTTTGCCCCTCCTGACTGATAACCTGGCTATGCCCATGGACCTACCCCCCGTCCCTATACAAAAATGCTATTTACGTCAATGGAGCCGAATGTGGAACTACTTTTTATATTGACAGTAAACTGACGTAAAGAATGCCAGATGCCACTACACAATTCACACCTGAATCACACGTGGATCGTGTTTTCAATTGAAAGCTGGCCGACTCGACCGAAGATCTACCGTAGAAACGAATGAATCCTCGATGAAGTTTTCGATCCCCGAAGAGCAGTAGGCACCGAGATAACCGTGCACGGGTTCGGCCAGCCACCGGCTTACACGATAATGGACTCTATTCCTTTTCTCGTTCGTTCGACGATTAATTAACGGTATTAATCTCCATCGACCCACGGCGATAGATCCTCCACGAACAGAATGAAACGTAGACACCCGAAATTCTTTCGGTTGTAGAGAAAGGGGCGCGTCTCGAAACGCCGGAAGGAGGATCCACGAGTATATAACGTTTCAGGTAGTTATACGCGTGAGGGGAAGTGTATAAAACTCGTTCGGGGATCCTTTTTTTCTCTCCCGTGGCCTGTGGGGGCAGAGGGGACCGGTGGGGTACGGGAGTGACACTGAAAATGGAGTTTTCACTTAAATTAACTCTCCTCAAAGGGCCGGGGATCCGCTCGTAACTGCACGAGCTGGCTCCTCCTCCTCCTCCTTCGGACACGGTGGTTCATTAATGTTTAGCCGGATCTTTGATTTCGTGTTGACCTCGGTCCGGTATTTCCGCTGAAACGAGCCTTCTTCTTTCGTTCTGACTTCGCGGAGGTCGATAGCTTTAATTACTACCCCGGTATTTCCAACCTTATCCGGCATCCAAGTGAATTAACTTCGCGGTGGAAAGCAGCGGAGTATTAAAAATTTAATAATGATCCTGTTTTTCAGGATATCTTTAAACTATTAAACAGAGTGTCGTGTAACTGATTCTACGAATTTTTTGAGAAAATCGATTTGGATACATAGGACTTTGCCAGCGCGTCTGTTCGTTGCATTCCGTTTCTACTTACTACTACGACGAATACCACGTGTTTCGGAACACTTTTCAAAGTCGATTTACTTTTTCACGTAGGATCGGTACCTACCCGGTTGTACTATGTAACACCCTGTACACCACTTTTAGATTCATCGGAGATAATCGAACTAACCTGTGAAACATATCCTAAAACTCAACTAGGATGCCATAACCTGCTCTGCGATGTTTAAGATTCGAAATATTACTGATCACTGAAGTGCACGAAAAAAAAAATCACACTCTGCCTGTTCCAGAGAGTTAAGTAGCTTCATTTTTCAAGTAGAAGTCCCGCTTCGGTGCTCGCCTCTCGGCAGAGGCTGAAATTTCAAGGAAAATTTCGTTTCAAAGACCCCCCAAAGGGGGGTGGGTGAGGTGGAGGAACCGCGTGAATACCAGCAGGTATTTCGAGCCGCGCTTTGATTGCAAGTGCCAATTAACGCTGGGGGGATGGAGGAAGGGAGGTTCCACCGTCGTCATAGTCGTTATCGTCGACGTCGTTTCACGCGTGTACCTCGCGTGTGCCCGCTAATCACGCCGACTGCAGCCGAAAACCGCGACTCCGCACTACGGTCTTACCGTCAAAATACACGGAAACTCGTGGGAAAGCGGTTCCATCGACGATTTCACAGGTCTTCCAAGTGCCTCCTCTTCGAACCCCAATTTTCTTAAAGACTCGCGTCGTCTCCTGTTCTCTAACCCAGACTTCTCCCTCCCCACCCCTTCCCTAAGAATATTAAAATTCGTTATATTCGAAACGCTTGTGGAGCTGAACTTTCTGAAGATACAGGAACCCAAGCAAATTTCATGTTTCCGTAAACAAGCTCAACATTTCTCTTTCTGCGTGATCGTTTCCACGAACTCACGAGCTTTCTTAAACTTTCTGCCGCATTGCGATATTCCTACGAGTCCATCCTTCGGTGTCGTAAAACCGAGAACACGAGGCCGGCTCCGCGGTGGGCCGACGGACATTAAGTGAAAACCAGGAAACAACGTGTACAGTCAGGAAGGTGGTGTTCGTTGCACCACAGTTTTAAGTCAGAAATTGATTTTCCAGCAAGAACGGGAGACGCTGCCGTGAATGGTTGTTCGCAAGCTGCCACCTTAAACGTGGCGAGGATGAGGACGAACCCGGTTCGAGAGGACGAGAGGATTATACCGTCCCTGTGGCGCGGCGTGGATGAAGGACGAGCCTAGGGACCCCACAGCCGCCCAGCCCACGGGTTCTGGGGTTAACCAACATTTACATAGGCGCGAACGTAGACTGAATAACAATGCTTGAAACGGAGCTAAAACCAGCACGGGCCATTCCACCGAGACGGCACGTTCGTCATCCTTCCCCCGTTTCTAGCGCACAACCTTGTGCGCGGGGAAGGGAGCGGGCGGTTCAATTGCACCCGTGTATCGAACTTCCGCAGGAATTAGGCCAGATGAATGAAAGCTTTGTTAATTGAACGGAGCTTGAGACTCGAATCGTAATACCTTACGGTGGTACACTTCGGGGCTGAAGTTATAATTAAAGTTATAATCTGTAAGTCGAAGAATCGTGTTTCTCGTCAGAAGAAAGTGTGGATCATAAATATACGGCGACCGTCATCGGATTCGTTTTTGATATTGTATCATTTAAATGACTCGATATTCTCGGGATCAATTTGGCTCAAGGGCCAATAGTTATGATAATGTTCCGCAGCTGTTATAGATAAGGAGTGATCCGAATTTAATAGAAAATTTTATCGATGAAGACTTAATCGATTCGAGACAAGGTACAGTAAGTGAATCGTATTAAAATTCTAACTTTATTATATCACAATAGATTTTATTTTTCATGTAACTGGTGACAGGCATTTATGATATACTATACAGAGTAATGTCTAGAGCTCGATTTTTTGTTCTGGGTTCACGCGCACCGTACTTTTTTATGCCATTTTATTCACTATGGCTAAGTGCAATGAATGCAGCTGACTCGTCCATTTGTCGAGAGCATTGTAACGCGCTGCGCATACTGATTTTTTGTCCAGCTCGAGGACTTGGTTCACCTGTTAACGAATGAAATACAATATCCCGGTTTCGAGACTAAGAGAGAGTACGGTTATTTATCGGTAAGATAAATTTAATCGTGTTACCTGATCGATACGGCCGCATATGGTGTTATCCAAAATACAAGACACTAAAAGACTCTCAACTTCCGACACATCGATATTCAATTCTTTGCTTATAAAAGGGATATAAATTCTAGTGTACGGTTTTATTAATTTAATCAGAACCTATAAAGTTTAATGAACGTATGTCATGTCTGAAAGTGTGGAAACCCAATTATGCACACATTTTAAACATACCTGAGTGCGTATATTACGTAATAAGTCTTCGATGTGCTCTCTTATAAATGGATCATCCATTATATTATTTCTATTTTGTTTTAGAATTAGTTCGAATTGGTTGATATCGTTATTTTGATAACTGACCACTAAGTTCGTCATTGCTAAGATCTCTGGATCGTTTTTGTATGGCTTTGCTTCTTGGGAATCAAAAGGATTGATTCCAGATTTCATTAGCCTGTTTTTAAGAATAATGTCTTAATAACAACTCGGTCTATTCATTTTCTAATCAACCTTACTTTCCTCTTACTACAAGTTACTTACATATTTGCTAGAACTAAATATTTTAAACATGTGGTACGTCTTGGTGAACCAGACTCATCATAGTTTTTAAAGGCTTCAAAGAAGTCAGTATGTGCTCTTTCGAATTCACCTTCTCTTAAGTGCATTTTTCCTCCACATTCTTATACAAAATACACAATTATGTTACCTACTACATCTAAGTTTTAATTTCGTCAGTAACAATTATATTACCTTACCTCTGATCACTCCCATTATTAACGGATGAGGTATCGCGCTCTTAATATGTAAACTCTGTTCGTACAAAGTCTTTAACTTCTTATTGTTCTTTTGTGCTGTGTACATTTGTATTTCTAGAGCATAAATCTCTAATAACTGTGTCCCTTTTTTCAAATCATCCTCTCCATCGTCAGTCTATTGAAACATATATGTAAGAGCTCATGAATTCTATCTCTATTCGATAGAAATTTAATTAAACAACACCCACCTGACAACTCTGATGAAGTTGTTTCAATATTTTTGCTAACTTATTAAAATCTGATCGATCAAAGTATAACTTCCCCAACTTTGTGTTTGTCTTAAACCATAACCTATCGTTCTTAGCATCTTTTAATGCATCTAACGTGGTCTCATAAAAATCTTGTAATAATTCCATCTACAAAATATAGGATAACAAACCAAAAAGAATGATAAATTTGCACAAATTAAATCAAATTAGAGATTACACCTTACTAGAAACACTCACATTCTTAGATGTACTGATATAATCTAATATGGAGTTTATAGATTTTTCTGAATGGTTTCTTGTAACTGCACTTTTGATATATGTAAGTAATTGTTTATACCTGGCCATCATTTCTTTGTAATTGGCCTACGGAAATCAATCATCATAATTCATGAATATATTCTTACACAATACTACTTTAAATAACCCACCAATTTAAAATTAATTTTTATCATTTGTTTTAAAGCTTTGAAGCCCCATTCGCCTTTTTCACCACCCTCCAAGTCCAGAACTTTTTGAAAACTTTGCAGTGCTGCCGTAGGGTCATCTTCTTTCAGTGCTTTACTATTGTAATATTGATTTTCTAAATCAACATCTGGCTCTGAATTTGAATCTTCAGAGTATTCCTAAAATTGGTATTACAACAATGTCTTATTGAATTATCCAAATTCTACAGTAACCTAATATAGCAACATGGCAAAGAAGGAAATGAAAAGCATCAATATAACCTAAAGGAAATTAAAATGCTACTTAATACCGCTAAATTTCTATCTTTTTAAGAAACATCCCTACAACAAAATCCTATATCATCCAGAGATTACAAAATAGCTCCAAAACTATTTTCAAATTTCATACATGTCAAAATGAGAATTCTAACCTATTATTTGACCGGAACGTTTACGAAAGTGACAACGTTTCTGCTCTGTAAAAACGAATACTCACAAGACCATAATCTTCCTCTTCCTCGCACATAAAATCATCCTCGCCGTCTGACATTTTTCGAAATACTTAAATACCTCGTATATCGGAAATAAAAAAGTTCACGCTACCCTGTTGACAACCGCAAGCTCTAACCAGTTTATATTTTGAAATTCACATGTGTGCACTAAGCTCATAATACATGTGCAGCGCTGTTGTGCAGCTTGCATCGCTGCTGATCCACTGTAAAGATATACCCTATCAATATGGTCCTATTATTCTGAATTATTTTCAATAAAATGCACACAATTCCCGGATAATTACTTCTATTGGCTTACTTCTGTGGTGGTGAACAAGTAAATTTCACTTAAGCTCACTTATCTTCTGTAGCAGGTAAGGAAATATAGCCATGACGTTGCCTAGTGACATGTCATGTTCTGACTGATTTCACTCACGCTCTAAATATGTTTTTGTCGGTGCAATAGGTTATGTTTCTGGCCTCAAAATGATTAATTGCAATGAAGTGTCAAGTGAAAATGAACCTATACTTTATGAATTGCTAGAGTATTTTGTTCGCAAACAAGAACCGGAATTAATTGTGAGTCAGCGTAAAATTTTATCAGAATGAAAATCATGTTACCCGTAACTTACGTATAAGAGCATGTTAATATTATTTTATACAACCAATACTCGTTCTAGAAATGCAAAAACGATGCTATAATATTACCGACAACTGGAACAATTAAAAATGCACTCAGGTATCTGAATAATAGGTACAGCTTACCAGAAAGCATATCACAGCAAATCAGTCTTACTTTACCATGGAAATTTGCAATTGGAGATTCTGGAAGATTACTTGCTGTTTTACAAGAAAATGTCATAGAAATACGAAAAGCAAAAGATGAGTACTCATCAGTTGTTGGGAAAGCCTGTGGTGAGTAATGAGTTAATACAAAATTTCAAATACTCATGCTCTGTTTTTTTTATGTAAGGATTCAACATTCAAAATCTAACTTATATCATTTATAATTATTTTCATAATGTTAGTTCCGAAGGATGCTTTCTCACAGTGGCGCAAATTATCTTGGAGCCCAGATGGAACACTTTTAGTATTAGCGTCTAGTAATGGTTGCACTTCCTTTTATAATGCTCTGGGAAATAATATTTTTAACATAAGTCCAAAGACTGTTTCTCAGAACCCTCAGATTTTAGAAGCTGGTGACGCTATAGCTTCTATGATATTTCTTAAACCAAGAACAAAATCTGAAAAGTGGTCTTATGAGTTCATGTTGATTACATACAGTGGCCTGCTCAGATCTTATCACATTTCACTGAACAATGGATTTGAAGCGAATTATGAATTCTCTTTTGGCCATTTTTATAAAAATGGGGTCAATGCAGTTGTTTATGATGAGAAACATTGTCTTTTCTATGTTGCTGGAAATACAATAACTCGAAAATTAACGGTAATTAATCAGTTTCTTATATAAATCCATTTCAGAACAATATTGTTGCATTCTATGTGTTTTGTTATAGTCAACAGCTTCAGAGAGTGGTTTAACATCATGGAGACCCTTAGATGATTACCCGTATTGCAAATTGACATTTGCCTTTGATGATGAATCAAAAACTCAGTCAAGATTTTCTATATGGAACATTATTCCATCATTAAGTTTGCAACCAGAATCAATTATATTCAAAATAAAGATCTCTCCAAATAGTCAATACATGATATGTATGCACACTGATGGTTCTATATCCTTGTGGGGGTTACCAAATTTATTATTACAAAAGAAATGGAAATTGTCTGAGCAGCCAGATTTTAATATACCGAATCCATTTGGACATGCAAAATTAAAGAAGTTTCCACCAGGTATTACAGAATTCCATCCATTAGATATTGGTTGGTGGTCTGATCAGGTAATACTTTTTTCTTATAGCTGAATTACTAAGATGTTATATATATTTTGGTTATATTCTTGTAGACAATTATAATTGCAAGATATGCTGGATCTATTTCTGTGTGTGCTACAAAAAACCTGAAGAATCTTTTAGGAACAAGTCCAGAATTTCTAACCGGACAACCACAGATATGTGAGCTTGGTTCAGATCGAGGCTTTTTGTGTTTGGACTCTGAAACCTTTATAACAAGTAAAAAACGAAATAGGGAATCGAATGTGGAAGGCCAAATATCAGGTTTATATACTGTACATTATGTAGTAGGTATATGCCCAATGAAAAATATAATTAATTCAATTTTCTAGAAGCCTCATCAGAAAGTGAAGAAGAAGATGAGTTAGAACCAGTCAGCATATTAAATTATACCACAAATTTAATGCAAAGTACTTTGTACTCCATAACCGACATCGAAAGATTTCAGCCTAAAAGAAAGAAATCAAAAGTATTGTTTAGAACATACAGAATCCTTGGTTTAAAAAGTACAACACCTGAAGAACTTTATTCGAGGAAAATCGACATAGAGGTATAAATATTTACATTAGTATTTCAAAATGAATGAAGTAAATATTTGGAATTTCTTACAGGAATACGAAGAAGCTTTGGCCTTAGCTAATACATACAACTTAGACACTGATCTCGTTTATCAGACACAGTGGCGAAAATCTAAATTATCTTTGAACGCTATTCAAGAACATTTGAGTAAAGTTACCAAACGATCTTGGGTCCTACACGAATGTGTGACCCGCGTTCCAGATACTATTGAAGCAGCAAGAGAATTATTAAATTTTGGATTGAAAGGTGCTAACTTGGAAACACTAATAGCTGTTGGGACATGTGACAATGGAAAATTTGTAGCGGACAACACAGATGAAGACTGGAATGATATGGATGAAGTTAGTGTAAGTTTACGACAGGTAAGCTGTATCCTTATCTGACAACATTCAATATATATACAGAATAAAATACTAAACCGTTTTAGTAACTATATTAAACGTTTATAAACACACAGGCACAGAAAGCAAATGTATTACTCGATAAGATTGATGTCAATAATTTGTCTGATGCTCAGATTGATTTAATTAAATATAGAAGAAAACTTCTACATCATTTGGACAAATTACTCACATACGAAATTATTTTGGGATCCTCGTTAAAATACGATAAAAACTTTTACGAAGAATTTCGACAACTTTCAGCGGTTGAAAATGCAATTAGGTACTAACAAAATAATACAAGTTATTTACAGTATGATGGAAGATTTTATACGTCTACTAAGAATATTTCGTTAAACGTAGATTTGCCAAAAATAGTGATTGCCAAGGGGTTGAAATTATGTTTACTTATTATGGAGAAAGTTTGCTACCTCACTGGCTAGCGATCATCAGCTTCTTCCCAGAAACATTAAATCCATTGAAATATAAGGAGCTCCTACCAAAGTGTGACACCGATAATCAATTGTTTTTGCTTGATCAACAAGAATTACGACAAAAGGATTGGTCCGAGAAGACTGAATTCAACGAAGTAGTTAGTCTGGACAATGATGATAAGTCAGAGCTACTTTATGAATCCAATCCATCGTTATCCGTATATAGGTAAGTTACAGTATTATACTTCGCTCGAAATATACTTGTTATATTTAACATTCATATTTAAGAGGTACCACACTTACGCCGGAATTGTTGCAAAAATGGTACGAATCGAGAGCCTACCAAATTGAAAGAAATAGTTATATGGTTGACAATGCTTTACAATTAATAAAAATTGGGAAATCTCATAACATTAATGGTTTAGAAAATTTACTGTTTGATTTGGAAACATTAGACGATCTTCTTTATAAAGTTTATCTAGAAGATCTGTCTTTAGATCAACTACAAAAGTTGTCTAATTTAGAAAAAATTAAACTGTTAATGAGCATGACTACCGAGAAAAGTTTTGTCGATGATATCAAAAATTTCGTGCTCCCATTTATAAAAAGAATACATCAATATTTGGTATGTATAAATATTAAAAAGAACAAATTAGAATTTACCATGAATTACCAAATTTTTCATTTTCTAGGATGGCGAACTACAAAGACATTTATTCAACGATTATTTAATATGTATCAGCCAAGAAGATCTCAAATTACCAGTAAAACTTTTTGAATACTTGAAAGTATCTCAGGATAATGAAATTCTGCAGATGATAGAGGACATTAGCACTTTGGCCTTGGATTGCACATATGCTTGCAACGATCCTAACATGTATGAGAAAGCGATGTGTATAGTAGAGTCTGTTGCAAAAGACCGAGATGGAAAGAGAAGTAGTGGAATAATCTCTTTGCTTGAAGAACTAGACAGAGAACTCGAGTGTACAAAAATCTTAAATAAATATGATGTTAAGACCACTTTGAATGCATTGAGAAAAAACAAGAGCGACCCTGAAGTTGTGAAACAATTGTTAGTTCAGATGGCAAGAACCTTGCATAAAATGTAAGTAAACGAAGAATGTTCGGGGTTTTGGTATAAAGAAAGGCTCATTTCTTCAATAAAAATTTTCACGTGACCCGTATACTTCCGTACATTGTCTTTACAACGTACTAAATGAAAGTTACTGATATTTACGTTTGTTTTAAGAGTTCCAACTCCTGACGAAAGACAGTGGACACAGTTACTGAACGAGATGTTGGAAATTCATTCTTTGACCTTTACCTGTGTTGACATAGAAATATGCTTTGAAATCTGTGTGTCATCGCGGTTAGTATCAGGTGTTAAATCTAACATACAAACGTGTGCGGCACTAATTGAAACTAAGAAAAACGAACAATCCCTGTTAAAAGTGTCCTATGAAAAAGCAGTAAATTTGATCCTTGAGGCCAGCAAAGAATATTTTAATAGCTCTAAATCCCTCACTGATTCTAACATGGAACTGGCTAAGTGAGTACTCGTATTTAATGTGCATAATGTGCACTATGTAAAATAAGGAGTCATCCTGATTTTAATTCTCACAAATAATATCATTCCAGAGCTTGCCTGCATCTAATTGTAGATGATAATGCACAAATCAAAGAAGAATATGATCTCATTAATTCACTTCAAATACTGAATGAATTCAATGTCCATATACTACCACTTCAAGTCAGGCTAATGCAGGATAGGTTAAAGTTGATACAAGACTGCTTAAACAGGCGAGCCGATGCTCACAAAAGTCGTCAAAGATTACTAACTCTGGCAACTTATCTACGAATCGAAGTGAATAATAGCAGAGCGAGAGAAGGAAAAGTTTTGGAATTGATAGCAAGAAAAGCACTCGAGGTAAAGTCCTTACAACCTATCATTTAAAATAAAAATAGAATATATTATTATCAAACAACGGGACTTTACAGGTAAAGGACTTTAGCGTCTGCGCCACTATCTGTCAACAATTAATGCAGAATAATTACGTTCCTGCTTGGTCAGTTGCATTCGATTTAGGATGCTGTGAAGGATATGACGATCTAAAGACTAGACAAAAATGTCTGTGGTTTGCAATAAACAAAGGGCCTAACGACATACTAAATAAAGCACTGGATCAAATACATTTGATAGAAATACAAATGTTGCACAAAGATTTGGAATTATGGATACCTCCTGATGAACCTGATAATCGAAACGATGCTGATGACGTAGACAGCGAAGAAGAATTTATAGATGCAATGACTACCGTAAGGAATATACATATAAAAGATATCATAAAAATGTAAAGAATCATACTATATTGTCTTTAATTTGCAGCCTCAAATGGAAACAAAAGAATTCGTTCCAAAAGTGTTAGAAGCTTCCACAGAAATAGTAAAGACTTCTGCAAGTATTATGAAAAAATCAACGTTTGGTTTAATAAAAAATATCAGCGATACGAATTTCTGGAAATCTAGATTAAGTCTCGGTTTTGCAAGTGACCAGGTCAACGATGTAGAACATAATGACAAGGAAAGTCATGAAGATGATAACGACGTCCAAAGTTTTCCATGTTTTTATGAATGTTTACATGAAAGAGGTAGACTTAGTAATTTGGATACTAAGTATGTAAGCTATTCGATGCCAGATATAGAAAATACAAAATTAAGATGTTGTCGCGCCTTTTTGAGGATAACAATGTTAAGTGAATCGTCATGCTATGGTTTAGAAGTGAGCGACATTAATCATTGTAAGTATTACATGAAATTTGAAGTGTAATGGACATAAATTAGGTATTAAGAAAAAAATGGTAATTTTTTTGTTTCAGTATTTTTAGAATGTGCAAAACATACTATACAAGAAGATTGGCTGTTAGGAATGTCTTATTTATTTAGTATACAGAAAAATTGTATAAAAGAGACGCAACATATTTTAACTGAACTAGCCCAAACAGAATTGTATAGTCAGACAGCAATGTATTATTATTCTTTGGTGCTACATAAACAGTTGTATAGAGACTTTGAAAATTTATATTTATTTAAACCGTTAAGTTTAATGCGAAAAATAATTAACATAGCGCATAAGTATAAGGAATCCGATATCTACGAGGGTTTTAAGTATTGGCAAACACGTTTGCTTAATGGTCAGGAAGTAGATGACTTCAAATTTTTTGATTCGAATCAAATAGTTGAGGACAATCCTATTCAAAGTTCAATGATAATTTCTGAAGAATCTAAGGAAGAGAAAAGATCCACTGAAGAACTGACCTCTCAGATTGATGGAAAGGATAAAGTTAACAAAAATTATTCTGAGTCTAATATCAAAGACGAAGTAGAGTGGACGAATGACTGGGGCAATTTTTCCGATGAAGACATAGGAGAAACTATAGAAAACAAGAAAAACATTCCAGAACACGAAGCGGATATAGATAGTATTTCATTAGCGAAAGAAATTGGTGATTGTAAAATGGAAAAAGACCGCTTTGAGGCGTTTGAAAGAGTACATGATAAAATACGAACTGAGAATCATTATTATGAAATAAAGGAAATATTATTGCAATGGCCTAAATTTAACGATCCTGTATACACAACTATTGACAAACATCCGATTTTAAAAATGATGAAACTAGCGATTGTGTGTATACACGAAAATGATAAAAACTATAACAAACAGATTTTTCAAGAATATAAGGATTTAATGGAAGCTTTATCTTCACAGGACGTAAGTTTCACAAAAAATTATTACTCATACATTAGTAGTAAAACATTTACATGTTAATAATATCTTAACATTATGACTGACAGGTGTTTAAGGAATTCTTAAATAAAGAAGAAATTCCGTTAGCACACGCGATTTATATCAGGTTGAACATGGATGATCCAGTATTTCACGCAGAAGCTATAAATATTCTTAATGAAAGGCACAAAGTGAGTATATAATTTAACTAAAATAGCCTTAAAGTAGTGTCTTAATTATGTCTTCAATAGTTTTAACATAGTGTCCTTATTTTCTATACATCCTCCATTTTGTACTTCAGGAAATGACATTAACAGCGCCAATATTAGAAACGTTATTTTTAAAAAATTTAACGGCATCTTTCGATCCGAATCACGAAGTATATGGGCAAGTTATCGAGCATGTACTCGTCAATCGATCTTTGTCAAATACCAGAAAGAATGCGGAAATTCTTGTACGAGAATTAAAGAAAAACAAGCATATATCACACGCTTTATGCATAATCAGATTAATGGAGGATATACCACCATCTTTGTGCACGTTTGATACTTGTTTCGAACTTCTCATGAAAAACTTCTGATAAAATAATCGCTAATACCGCGTTTTTTAACGAAAACTGATTTAAATCGAATGAGAAGGTAAATACGCGAATAATTTTATGTTGTAGTTTAATATGATTCTACTTACCAAACACGAAAGGCTTCTATTAAGATGAAAGAAAAGATCCGACTTCGAAGGGTACGTAATTGGCAGCAAAAGTTTTTATTCCCGTGTACGTCGTGGTACGATGATTCGAAACTAATCTGTATATATTACGAATATTTGTTACACTGTGTTGTTTGTAAATATGAATGTGATATACAATATATATATATATATATATATATATATACCTACCATAAAACAAAATATTTGTAATTTACGATACGGTTTGCATCTTCCTTTTCCAACATCTCCTCAACTTTTGACATTGCAAAATTTTAAACTTCGACACTACTCCACAGAATTTACAGTGCCATCTGCGGCAAAATGTCTCAGCTATTAACCAATTAGTATGGAGTTTTAATCGCGAGATAGCGCCATCATGACATTCAATATAATGTATATCTATGTTGCAATTTCTACTGAGAAATAAATGGTCCTTCTGTTCGTTCGCTAAAAAGTAAACGTATTAGAAAGAAGTTTTGTGTTTAAGTCCTGCCGGACCTATTTTTTTTTCGAGTATCAGAAAATAATAACGATTAATATTGCTATTATAAACACTCTAATATTCTTCTCGCAATCATCATTTTTTTCAAAAAACCTATTTTGAAAGTTTAGCCGACGAATATGGTCATGCCATCTTGTAACAAATTAACGCTACTAATTTGGCTAATAGTTGGACGTTTTGTCATGGATGACACTGTGGGTCTCTTTCATTACAATTCTCATTACGCATAAAAAATTAAATATTAAGTAAGAATATAAAAAAACGATATGTATATCGACATAATTGGTTATCACACTATGAAAGAGATATATTATTTCAACTATTGAATCTCGAGTTATTCGAAATAAAGTGGACAATTTTGACAGTCAAGAAACAGCCGTAAAACTGTAGAAGTGTTTTCACAAAATCCGTTCGACATCTACAAATATATGATCGCAGACGGTTAGACAGCAAAATAAGTAAAGATGGCACCTACCATGGATGCGGTTAGGGAAAAAGCCCTTCAAGATTATCGAAAAAAACTTCTTGAACACAAAGAGATTGAATCACGGTTAAAAGAAAGTAAGACACATTTACTATTTCGTATGAATTCAACTTATTTCCGGTTCCGTAACAACGCAATGAACTTAACCTTCGCTTTACTTATCAAGCCAGTCTCTTCATCAACGACTGTCACAAAATTAACAGCAACAATTATACTTAACGAATTATTATTCTTCTATATTCGTGATTCTAGTGCGAGAAAACTTGAAAGACTTGACGAAACAATATGATAAATCTGAGAATGATTTGAAGGCTTTACAAAGTGTAGGCCAGGTAAAAGATTAATCCGTATTTAATTGTATAAATATAAAGTTTTAAACCCTGAGGTCTTATAATATTCGTATTTTAGATTGTTGGGGAAGTATTAAAACAACTAACAGAGGAGAAATGTAAGTATACAATATATAATGAAATGTAGATATGAACATTGTTCAAATGTACTTTTATATTGCAGTCATAGTAAAAGCAACAAATGGGCCTCGTTATGTTGTTGGTTGCAGAAGGCAGCTTGATAAAAATAAGTTGAAGTCTGCAACAAGAGTGGCACTCGATATGACTACACTTACCATAATGCGTTATTTACCCCGTGAGGTAAAAATCATTTTTTTTTTGAAAAATTAATTTTATTTTTATATAAATCTTAATGCTAAACTCTTATATGCTAATCACTGTATGTAGGTTGATCCATTAGTGTATAATATGTCCCATGAAGATCCTGGTGATGTTACATATTCTGTAATTGGTGGTCTAAGTGAACAAATAAGGGAATTGAGAGAAGTTATAGAATTACCCCTATTAAATCCAGAATTATTCCAAAGGGTGGGTATAACTCCACCAAAAGGATGTCTCTTGTATGGTCCCCCAGGAACTGGGAAAACATTGTTGGCCAGAGCAGTTGCCAGTCAATTAGATGCAAATTTCTTGAAAGTTGTATCAAGCGCTATTGTCGATAAATATATCGGTGAATCAGCGCGGTTGATCAGAGAGATGTTTAATTATGCTCGGGATCATCAACCTTGCATTATATTCATGGATGAAATTGATGCGATTGGTAAGAATATCATAATTTATAAAAGAAATACAATAAAGTCTCTACAATATTCGTTTCAATACAGGTGGTCGCAGATTCTCTGAAGGTACAAGTGCCGACAGAGAAATTCAGAGAACCTTAATGGAGCTTTTAAATCAAATGGATGGTTTTGATTCTTTGGGCCAAGTCAAAATGATCATGGCTACAAACAGACCAGACACCTTGGACCCAGCTTTATTACGACCTGGTAGATTAGACAGGAAAATTGAAATCCCATTACCCAATGAGCAAGCACGTTTAGAAATTTTGAAGATTCATGCTGCCCCCATATCTAAGCATGGAGAAATTGGTGAGGTGTTACATTATCTCCTTATTCTTTTGTACTTTATATGCATGCTACTAATGGTTTTAAATCGTTGCAGATTATGAAGCAGTAGTTAAACTTTCTGATGGATTCAATGGTGCTGATTTGAGGAATGTATGCACTGAAGCAGGACTGTTTGCAATAAGATTAGAAAGGGAATATGTAGTCCAAGAAGACTTTATGAAAGCAGTGAGAAAAGTCTCAGATAATAAGAAACTTGAATCCAAGTTAGATTACAAACCAGTTTAATTGATATACACATACATTAATTATATTAACTTTAAAACACAACTGATTACTCATTAATGAATGTGTGGTTCAATAAAACAAATTTACTTTATTGTAATACTATTTGTATTTTATAATAGAAACATATGTTTGATAACATGGGATCATTTGTTCAAATTTAATGTTACAATTTATACAATTACACTTAATTCTTCCTTTACAAAGAAACATAACTTTCTAAACGTTAAAAATTATTCAGGAGTAGTTGATAAACGCGTTTTTTTTCTTTCCAAATATTCTTGTACATTATCATACTTTCTTTTATATAATATTGGAAATAAATTCTGCTTAATAGAATCTTTCCTCAATGTTTTCCAGAGACTATTTAATCGATTTAATTTAAAATTCATTACATCACTAAGTACGAACTTGTTTTGTTCAAATTTGTACACTTGAAATCCTGCTTCATTTAATAGCCATAAATTTCCCTCATAGAAGTGACATTCTGTAGGCTCACAATCTAGAATTATGGACTGAATGTATGTTGCTTTGAATTTTGAGTCTTTGGTGCCACTAATGATGTAAGCTAGTAACAATGAGTTATCATAAAAACTCATCACAACCAAAGATGATGTGGTATCAAGTACAGAGAGTCTTAAATGCTTAACAGGTAAAATTTCCACAGTTTCATCTAAGTGGCAATCCTGAAGCTTTTGATTGAAGTTGTCAATATCATTTTTAGATATTTTATTGCAGAAATCCACAGACAATAGTTCTTTTCCATTTTCATAATCCCACAGAATAAAAACACCATCTCCTCCACAAGATACTAAAATACTTTTGTCATGAGGCAATTCTAGAATGTTTGTAACAAATTTTTTATGTCCTAAACAGTAGGACATTATATTATATGAATTTGGAAACATGGACACTCTGATTTTTTCGTCTCTATCTGTGGTAATAATGTACTTTTCATCTTCTGTAACTAATACATCTAGCAACATTGATAAATGTCCCAAAAGCAGTATTCCATTCTCGGATTTATTACTCGGAAATAAGTATGCATCCCCAGTTTTATCAGCGACAACTATATCATTACTGGGTGTAAATCGTACTTTGCTAGCAGCTCTTACTAGCGTTTGATTCGATAAAAGATTCTGATTCCTCCTTTCGTACAGACACAGTTGTTTACGGTTTGTACAGACAAAAAAATACTTTCCATCGTTCGAAAACGTTACATTTGTAAGTGTGTGAAACGTTTCGATATTCACGTTATTGTGTAAATCAATTTTTTTGTCTATTTGCAGTTCAGGTAAACGGATCGTCTGTTCTGCATCGTTTTCAAGATTGTATATAACGACTTGCTCGTTAGTACATAGAGCTATGTCTGAGTCATATATACAGAAGCTCATAATTGTAATACCGTTGAATTAACAAAATGTTTGTAACTTATCCGAGATTGTTTAAAGAGAATCACGTGTAATCTTACATTCGTAAAGAATAAAATGTCGCATATAAATACATTATAAAGAACTAAGACCACAGTAAAACAAGTTTATTCCTCAACTGCACATTGTTTATACTGATTTGTATATAAAGAAGGAACATTAATAAACTTGGCCAAGTACATGGAAACTACACGTGCACAAAACACGTTGTCTACTGTCAACAATAAACGTGAAGAAACGCACAGGTGCTGCCAACTTTAACGAAAAATAATAATCGTCGATGATGTTTGATGTTCAATCAAGCATACGAACTGGCTTATACCCGAAAGTTGAATTAAACATTTCTTAGAAGAAATGTTCCATAAACGATATGTGCAGTATTTTGCAAATTTTCTATTTTGAATGATATGTAGTAAAATGATTTTTCACGCCACGATCGCACCACAGAGTATTGTTTCCAATTGTTTCTCTGGTGGCAAGGGTGGAATCAGGTGAAATGAAGTTCATTTAATGAACACTTTCATTCAACTGTGAACCGTGTAGTGTGTGATGTGAGTGGTATGTGATGATGAATGTATGCATACTTGAGAGCTGACGAGGCCCTCCAATCAAATTTGTTTGTGACAAAGAAAGCGAACAGGACACACGTGATCAAGTGAGATAGAGTGATAACAGATTAATCCGTGTACTGACACATGTAATGACGTACGTCTTCTTGCAGTGCTAACCATTGGTTGGCGAAATACCCCTCTTGCCCCTGTTCCGATCAGTTTGTTGGAGCTGGGCAACTCAGCAGCTCTCAACTGTACATAGCTGTCATTACTTGACACGCTTGGCACTGCTGGTACCTCGAACTCCCATAAAAACACAAACAAAGACGGTGATGTTTTGCAAATGTTCTTTGTGCAACACACGGTAATAGATACGAGACAGTTTTTGTATATAATAGGAATCATCGACACACGTCGAAGTATTTGCGCAAGCAGAATGCACTATTAATATTGTTCCGATCGTCCGTGAAGATTCTATAAACGTTTCTTTGTTTCGACTTTGTGAGTTTCAATCGAATCATCGATGACTTATCTAATAATTTAAATACGAATTTTGTTAATAATTACGAATTAAGAAATTATAAATTTTCTGATTTTTATATTTACACTAACACGCGACGCGATACAAAGACTGCAAAATGTGGAAACCGTTTGAGGCTGGTAGTTCGCCAGTCGACTGGTGCGAAGGCAATTACAGTATTTCTTCTAGTATTGCAGAATTCATGAACACGGTTTGTATTTTACAATAATGGTAATCATTTTTCAAACCTAATATTTGAATGTAACTGTGATAAAGCAACAAGAAAATCGTTTAAATTTTACAGCTAAGTAATCTGGTGTTTCTAGTGCTTCCTCCTGTTCTTATGCACCTGTTTAGAGATTATGGACGATTCGTAAATCCAGGGATTCATATCATCTGGTTCTTATTAATGATTGTAGGCCTTAGCAGCGCATACTTTCATGCTACCTTGTCTCTTATAGGTGAGTAGTTTATTGTTCTAGACATCAACATTATTAATTCAATTTAAGTACTTTTACTTTGTTATAATAGGACAATTATTAGACGAATTAGCAATCTTATGGGTATACATGGCAGGTTTCTGTATGTTTTTTCCAAGAAGATATTTCCCAAATATTTTGCACAATGATAGGAAACTCCTTTCTATATGTGCATTATTACCAACCCTTATTGCAACTGGTTTGTCATTTATACATCCTGCAATAAATGCATTTGCATTGATGACTCTAGGTATACCAGCATTCGGATTTATGATAATAGAGTTGAAAAGGTAAATACTTAAGTAATATTCATAAAGAAGCTCTATAGAATAATGTCATACCAAGTTATAATGTCTTCTACCCATTTTTAAGGACAAAGTCACTGAGAGTCTATAGACTAGGTTTAAGATGTGGTGCTGTTTGGTTACTAGCAGTCACATGCTGGTTAAATGATCGTTTATTTTGTGATACCTGGCTGAACTTAAATTTCCCTTATTTACATGCACTTTGGCATTTGTTTATTTTCATAGCAAGTTATACAGCAGCTGTACTTTTTGCCTATTTCTCTGTAAAAGATGAACGACCCCAACAATCGCCAGTACTAAAATATTGGCCAAAGGATGACTTTGAACTTGGTATACCATATGTAACAATTAGAAGTTACATTAAGCTTGATACGAACACCAATATATAAGTACTGATATAGAAAATAAGAAGTCCAGCTTTGTATTTATCAATTAATGATCTTAATTTTGAAGATAAACAGACAGAATAGTGTGTGCACATAATAGTATGTCAGTATACTTTGCTTACATTAATAACTTAACTTTATACCAGTGTTTTTACAAAGATATATATATATTTTGCATTTGTCTATCTTACATAAAAGGTAAATGCATCTTTGAATTTGTGATACTACTGTAGGTATTACTTTTTGTACAAATATATGTGATTAAAGAATTAGTAAGTTATGTTTAGAAGTGCAATATTAAGATAGAATATAAAAACCATTTATTCTCTTAACTATGAACTGATATAGTTGTAGCATATTTATGTATTGGAAAATGAATGCGATACTAAATTAACATGAAAATAAAATTAGGCATTCATTATACTTGGTTTATTTTCGTAATCATTATTTAGAATGATATCAGTCAGTAGAAACATGCTTTGAATATTCTTCGAATGAATAGATTTTTTTCATTCAGTGTGTATTTATTATGCTATTTTGTATTTTATACAATAGACTTTAACAAATTCAATGTATTATGTAAACAGTTTACATAAAAAAATATTTATATGTTTAAGTAAAGAGACAGATATTTTAAGCTTAACCCTTATAAACACATTGTGATATATTTATGTACTCTTATATGTGGAAAATAAATTGTATTTAAAAATTAACATTTAATTTCTCCTCTGTAAATAACAATATTTCTGTCTGTTTCATAGATTTTTACCTCGTATAACAAACCTGGATTAGGCATAATTTTTTGTAATTCATTAAATACATAAATAGCCACGTTTTCAGTTGTTGAAACAACATTTTTAAAATGAGATACATCCTTGTCCAAATTTTTATGATCCAGCTGTTCTATTAATACTTTTTTCATGTATAATTTTAAATCTGATAAGTTCATTACCATACCAGTAACAGAATCCACGGGTCCACGCACAGTAACTTCAACTGAAATAAATGGATTATAGTATGAAGTAGCAGATATTAATATAACAATAACAATTACCGGTATAATTATGACCATGTCCCCAATAGTTGTTACATTTTCCATATACGTTTTTGTTTTCCTCCTCTGACAAATTATTACTGGAAAAAAGAGAATACGAAAACAATAAGTAAAGAATATGAACGAATTTTACATAAACGACAAAATAATTTGTAGTACCTGTGCAAACGGTGACAGCTGGAGATTGATTCTTTTCTAGTTAAATAAGCAATTGGACGCGCCATTGTTTGTTGCTCACTAAAAATATAAGATTCTGTCTTTTATACTATAACGAGTGCGTAAAACGAACAATTGTGTAAGAAAGGCGTGATACAAAAAAATGATTCAAGGATAAAAGTAATTACGATCATTTTTCCGGAACATCAACCTTTTTCTTCATCGTTTACATGGACTCCATTTTTTTTTCAATATACTGCAAATTAGTTTAGTTAAATTCGGAATGAAAGAGGAATATGTGAACGGAAGCGTTTTATCTATCACAAAGTAAATGACAAACAGATAACAACAAGTCGTTCGGACGTAGATACCGTCGAGCCAATCGAGTTGCAACGATTGCGTGTTGGACTTAAAGAACGAGCCTGGGGAGTCCTGGGGTACGACAGGAGCCCACGGCGAAAATCAGTGACTTTGTGCTGCTTTGTGCCTGTTGTGCCATCGACTAGCTCGGTGTGTGGTATATGTGATTTCCCCTTGAACGAGAACTATTTCCACATTGTACATTTCAATTTGACCTATCAATAATTGAAAATATTGACCGTTTTAATGTGAATGCGAGTCTGATTTAACAACGTCCGTTGTTGCTTTCGAAAACGTCATGCCGGTAACGCCCTAAGACCGCAAGAATTAGTCATTTCACGGAATGTTGTAATGTTTAACAAGATTTAACGTAAGGAACAAAAAGATCGGTTTCAGTAAAAACATCGACGAGAAAATGGACAGCAAAGGCAGAAAGATCATTGTTTGCGATAATGGAACAGGGGTAAGGTTATATGGTTTCACCCCCTACCTGTGACTTCTTGCTTCTTCTTTTCAGTTTCATTTGTTAATACTTTACCTAACAGAAGTTATTTAATAAGCATTTTAGAACCAACGATTCATAGCCAAGAATCTATATACAGATTTTTCATTTTCAATGCCAATTAAAATCATGAAGCAACAAAACTACTTACTCGAGCAATGTAACGTAACAACTGGACTATGAATTTTTATGTACACAAGCATTTTTATGGATTAATTTATGCAGACTAGAACCAAAGAAAAATTTGTTTATTCTGTTAATGATTCTATCAGGTTCCAAGTAAAATAAAACCTCATAAACATGTTAAATATGTTGCTAGACTGAATTTAAAACACTCATGTATGCTGAATGCATAAAATCTGTAATGTAGTAATCACAGTTTCTTTTTAATTCTTAAATTAAGGAAATCAATCTAATATCAAAAGGTTCTTTGTCAATAATTACTGACAAAAAATATGTTAATATTTTCTGATATAAAAATGTTAACAATAGCCTATGATAAAATAATATTATGGTTGCAGTTTGTCAAATGTGGATATGCAGGAGCTAATTTTCCAGCACATATATTTCCATCAATGGTTGGACGTCCTATAATTAGAGCAGTTAATAAAATAGGAGACATCGATGTGAAGGTAGACTTTTTTCAGTTGTGATTGAAGGAACTACAATATTTGTCATAACTTCTGTTATCAATTGTTAATATAATTTGTGGACAAAATTTGTTGCTTTATACTTAGTATATATTTTTTGGATATTGCAAAAATATTGTGTAACTTTATTGAATAAGAGAAGCACTTTCAATAATGCACTTTGTGAGGAGACAAGTTCCTTTTTTTTTTAATTTTTACTGTTAAACTTAGAAGTATCTTATCACTGTAGGAAAATATTTGTAGTCAATAATCTTAAAGTAATATATTAATAATTCGCTTAATTTTCAGCAAGAATATTGTATTCGTGTAAGTCAATTCACATTACACTGTGTGCCTCAGTGTTTAAGTTTGATTGAACGTAACCCATGCATTTGTCCACTGATGTAAATAAAATTTAAATCTCTAATTCTTTTTACTAACAAATATCAGAATGGAGTGTACATGTTAAAAGTAAGATGGAAATTATTTTTAAAATTATTAGGACATATAATTTGATTAATTGAAATTATTATTTTTCATTTCAATTAACTGTGGTCAATTTGCTTACCACATTGTAAATTACTATTTTGTTATCTATGACTGAACACATAATGGATATAGAATATATAAAAAAAAAAGAATATCTACATAGCTGGTATTTATATTTTTGTGTGTGGATTTGTATTTATATTGTATTTTTAATAACTATCTAATATATTTATGTGCTTACACTTGCTCTCGTAGGATGTGTTTAACATGCCTGTAAGTTCCTTGCATTTTTTGAAGCTAATATGTACATTTGTTGGTACTACAACAGTGCTTAAAGAATTGAAATTTTTACTTGCATATCAATAGGATCTCTGTTGTCTTTGTACCTTATTTTTGTTTCTTATATATGTAACAATATTTAAATACTTGGTATGATATTGCCTAAGTGATAATGTGACCATTAAAACAAGAAGGGTAATCTACCTGTTAGTAATACATTTTTTCATAATAGGAATTAAAAGACAAAAGTTATTTTTTATGAAGATGGGAATACTTTGTGATCATCTTCCTAATTACCTATATTCTAAGTTACTCAAGCTATAAGATTTTAGAATGGTTTGTTAAATAATGTGAAAACTAACAATTTATTTTTATTGAATATATATATATATATATATATACATATATATGTATACAGGACATACAGTTATGTTTAAGTCATTACAATTCACTATCACAGGATTTAATGGTTGGAGATGAGGCAAGCAAACTTCGGTCTATGTTAGAAATTAGTTATCCAATGCAAAATGGAATTGTTAGGTGTGTATGCAAATATATCTGATTCGACTGTATTTCGAGTTATTAAATTGTTAAAATACCTAACAGAAATTGGGAGGACATGTGTCATGTTTGGGACTACACGTTCGGAAAAGAGAAAATGAACATCAATCCTCGAGAATGTAAGATCTTGTTAACAGAACCACCAATGAATCCTATCACAAACAGAGAGAAAATGATTGAGGTAAAATACAATTGTGAATATAAACTTTCATTATAAAAATTTCTGTTAAAAATTAACCGTGAATCTTACGAAATGATTTTAGGTAATGTTTGAAAAATATGGTTTCGCTGGAGCGTATATTGCAATTCAAGCGGTACTCACATTATATGCTCAAGGGTTGATTAGCGGTGTCGTAGTAGATTCCGGGGACGGAGTTACCCATATTTGTCCTGTTTTTGAGGAATATGCTTTAACTCATCTTACTCGGCGGTTAGATATAGCTGGCAGAGATATCACAATGTATTTAATAAAACTTCTTTTGTTACGTGGTTACGCATTTAATCATTCGGCTGATTTTGAGACAGTTAGAATGTTGAAAGAAAAATTATGTTATATTGGATATAATATTGAAACTGAGGAAAAGCTAGCACTTGAGACAACAGTCTTAGTTGAGTCCTATACTGTACGTAAAATTTTTTATACATATAGGAGACATAGGTGTATGTTTTATTAACTTCTAAATTTTTTAGCTTCCCGATGGAAGAGTAATAAAAGTAGGTGGTGAAAGATTTGCGGCACCTGAGGCATTATTCCAACCGTATTTAATAAATGTTGAAGCTCAAGGAATAGCTGAATTAGTATTTAGTACTATTCAAGCGGCTGATATCGATATAAGGAGTGAATTATATAAACATATTGTTTTAAGTGGTGGTAGCACAATGTATCCAGGTCTTCCATCTAGACTTGAAAGAGAAATCAAGCAGCTTTATCTACAAAGAGTATTAAAGAACGATACCTCAAAGTTAAATGTAATTACAATACATTTACTTTTATTTCAATTTCATTCTGTTGTACATTCTTTAATATGTTTTCAGAAATTTAAAATAAAAATTGAAGACTCTCCTAGGCGTAAAGATATGGTTTTTATGGGTGGTGCTGTCTTAGCAGAGATAACGAAGGATCGTGACTCAGTGTGGATAACGAAGGAAGAATACGAAGAAAAAGGTCTTAGTGTATTAAAAAAATTAGGCTCCTATGAATAATATAGAAACTAGAAATTGAAATATAGAAAAGAAATACACATTTTTTTACATTTAACAGCATTTGAAAAGTAAATACAGTTTTTTTTTCATATATTGCTTTCACAACTGATTTATACAAAATTATTTGTCTTAAACACATGCAACCGATAAACATATTTTTTTTAAATATTACAATTTTTTATTGAAACTAATTCCATTTTACATTTACTAATGTACAGCTGTATTACTTTCGCAATCGATATAAATGGATTCAAATTGCAACAATGTTTTGGAGTAAGGTATACATTTATGTTTGCCATGATGCATAGCAAATTTATAAAAGATATACATTGTAAATATAACTGTCAGAAATAATTCCCTTCCTATCGAATTAAAATACAGTTTAACTGTCCATAGGTACACATTATGCATTGCAATCAATGTATATCCACTTTTCTTAGTTTATACTGGTTTTACGAAGATTCAATGTGTTGTATGTATAATTACACTAGACTATGATTTGTTAATATAATGGCTAAAATTAACTAATTAAATTTGTAAATATTACATTATAATAGCAGCATTAAATTTTAATGTGTTTTACATGTAAAATAGAGAACTGTATTGTAATATTTTATGGGAAGACTAAAAATAATTATCGAACTACATTGTTTGTTCTGAGGTTCTTATAACATTATTCTCCTGTTGAATTTATGATAATATTTTTAAACATACATAAATATCAGATCTTCAATTTTGGCCATTATTGTAATTCATAATAACTAGCTTCTAAGAAGACAAAACGCATTTATATACCTCTATATCCTCCTTTAATAACTGGACGATTCTGTTCTAATGAAACTGATCACATATTTAAGAATTATATTTGAAAACGTGTAGTACATTTAAACAATTTAAAGTTGTCAAAACACAATGCAAGTTTCAATCAATTCGTGTCAAATAGAGGGTACGAGGTAAAAGTATTTTGTACGGTGTACATACAGGATATAGAATAATTTTATAATTTTAGTTAAATAATTTATAGAAATAAATTTATTTCTTACGAAAAATCTCACTAATTCACTCTGATACCCTGTACATATTAAATCATTCAGATTGTATCAATCTTTCCTAAGCAATATAGTTAAGCCATGAATTCGAAATAAGAATCGCGTGTAAATATGTGAAAATCGAAGTATTATTTTACCATCGCGGTTTATGACTGAACTTTGGATCAGTGTAAAGGATACAATGCGATTAAGACAAATCTACAACAGTCTTTATTATGTTTCTCCATTTGACCTTTATATTGTGTATCAATGTACACTTTATGTATAAATAAAAATAACAATATAATTTGTATTATACAGTTTCGTATTTAATTGGATATATAATATAACAATAGATAAATGTGTATGTAATCGATTTTTTAAGATTTGTACAAGTGGCTTGCGACAGCATTCTGTATAACAATAAAATAACAAGCTGTTATTCAAAGAAGTAAATATAATTTATAAACAGTGCTTTAGCGCGTGTGTTCCACGTTACAAAGTTTATCTTCGAAGTGTATACAATGTTTCTTTTTTACGCTTTAATAAATCACTTTCAATGTAACAGTTTATATTGTGTTCCACTAAGCTTTATATATCGATCTTATTAAGCAAATAAAAAAAAATAGTATACAAAACACTTTCATTTATACTGGGAGAGTTTTTCTTTCCAAATTTCTATATTGTGTAACTTCTGATTTTTGTCTTCGACATATTAATACATCGAAAGCGTGGAAACGCTTCGACGCAGTAAATCAATAATTGGATGGAAAATATGAGATATCTGTCAATTACATTTAAAATGTAATTGGTTTATCTTTACATTGATCAATACAAAAACTAGTAAAACGTTTAAGGAACTTCGGATACTCCCTTTTGTAAACAGCACGTAAGACAGCTGCTGGAGCCCATCCACCAGGATTAACTGTAATCAACAGATAAGAGTATTATGAGTATAATAAATTATAGACATGCGGGTATGCAGAGTTAAATTAAAAGCGAAGAAGTAAGATGTTATACCAACCAACGGAACAGTAGGTTATTTTGCACGTGATATTATCTCTTTTTATTTCTTCTTCATCTTTCGGAGGATCAATGAAGGTTTGACACACAAGACAAACAGTTAGATAAACTCTTACGCATTTTCCCGTGTTAGGCTGCAAAGAAAAACGTTAACTATAGGCCAATTATTAATTATAAATCAAATGTGTTTTAAGCATATTCGAAACGTACAGGATAATCAGTATGTTCCGTACTATGGTTACAAACTATCCATAAATCATGTCCATCCGGATCTTGATCATCAGATACTCTACGCATGTGCGACCAGAATAGCGCGTCTCTTTGACTTGCTGGCCAAATTCGTTTATGTGTTTGTAGAAATACTAAAGTATCTTTGGAAATGTTTTCGATTACAGTCATATCTTCAAGGGTTGCTTCCCATCCTGTTCTATATTCAGGACTGAAGAATATCTCGCAAACTTCATGACCGGTAACTCCTTTTACGACATGGCATGCTTTCAGAGGATCTACCACTAAACCATCCGCCTCTTCTTCACGTCTGTACATTCGCATATCACCGTCTTCGGCAAACAATTGCCATCCTCCAGCTCCTACTCCAAGTCGTGCATAATGCAATTGTTGCATTGTTATTTTCTCTATCTAAAACGCACGTGACGAATACATGAAAAATATAGAATTTTACTGTAATGTAAACACAACCACTGTAAAAATAAGATAAGTACCTCCGGCCAAAGTCTGTGTTTGGCGGCTGACATGGTAGGAGTAGTTAAAATTGAAACTGACTTTTGTTTCAAACGATCTCGCAATTGATTTTCCTCGTCAATTTTATCTAATCCAGTCTCTACTGCATCATAAAACTCTTCATCACAGAGAGCACTATGTGGACCTTCCTGGGAACATAAACAGTTTGGACTGAACTACAGAACCCAACTTTCTGTTTATATAGATATGTAAAAGTCAGCATATTGGAATCAATTAGATAAGTAGTAGTCACTCACTACTTATCTACATCAATTAGATAAGTAATGGTTACTCACACTACATATTACTATCTTGTAGTTCATTTTAAATTAAACAGCTTTATCAATTTCTGGTTCAACTGAGAACTTCCAAGAATTGTGTTAAAAATTGTTTGCTTAAATCTGTTTTTATCCGAATTTGATTTAACACGGTTTACAAGAAACTTAAGATTCTTTTTCTGCAAGATTTGTTTTGTTCTTATATAGTGCTATAGTATACTGTTATATAAAAAATTAATATAACGTTACTACATAACATTTCTTTTAGATCTTTTAAGTGCTTCTGACTTTTACATACACTATTAATTTATATATTCAAACCTCATAATCTGGACCTCCATGAATAAGAACCCTAGGTCTTGGAGAACCAGTTTGTTGCGTTGCAACTTGATCTTTCAGAGCTTTGTAAAGTTCCTGTACTTTTCGTTTTCTCTCAACTTCTTTTTCCCATCTACGACGCCATGCGTCTTCTCGTTGTACCATTAATTCAACACAATGTTGCAATGTTGCTAACACACCTTCACTGGTTGCTTTAAATGTTATTGCTTCCCCCTTAAAATCTACTGCTTGTTCAGCTGGATCAAACATTGTCTCAGCTTTATTTTCTGAAATACATAATAGCTTTATTTTAATTCATATAAAGGGCACTATTTGTTAAATATGCAATTGGTTAGAAGAAAATTATAAAACATACGACTATGAAACAAATGAATGACTGGAAACAAAAATTATCAGCTGACATACCTTTCGTGGGAATATTCTTAGCATTCTCTGCACAATTGTCAAAATACTTTTGTAGAGTATCAATTTGTTTGATTAGAATATCCCTAAAGGTTTCAAGTTCTGCTAGCTTCTCTTTCAATCCTCTAACACCACGTTTAGTAAAGCTACCTGCACTTGTAACAGACTGTGTATTTGACACAAGTGAAATGGCACTACCATGACGTTTCAGACTGTTTTCACTTCCATAACCAGACTCTGACTGTTTTAAATGAATACACAGTTTTAATATGACGAGAGAAACATTTATTAGCCTTATCCATCCTGAAACTATAATACCTTATACGATTTTAAAACATCCACCCAGCGCTGTTTTTCTTCTGGACAGTTTGCTCTTAGATACCATACTAGGCAATCATTCACAGACACATCAAATCTACATTCATCGAATTCGTGTGCCTAACAAAACAAGTGGTAAAAAAATGATATCATGACACTTATCATGAAATAAACAGTACACATGTACATGTCCGATCTTAACACACTATTGAGCAGTTGTCTAAAATTGTAGTCATCCAAGAATAGATGTTTAGGACTCGTGGACGGTCTGTCTGCAGTAAAATTCTAGCAAATACGGACGTGACATAAACTTTGTGAACTTTATTAAAAGTATTTAATATTATTCGCAATTACAAACATAGAATAGTACTTTTGTAACATTTTTCCCTAAAATGGAAAGTGATGACACCGACTGAAAGCAGCAGTCTACGCGGAGAGTCGCCGGCCCGTAGACAGTAGTCTGTGCAAAAAATTGTCGCCCGATAGTGTGTTAATATATACATATCAGTTCCTACCTTAATGTTAGCTTTATACAAACTTATCGAACCACGACATCCAAATCCACTGTCCTGCTCAGATTTGTAATAAGATAAAGTACCATCTTTGAGAACAATAAATCTAGTTTGCCAGCCATGTATATAATTTGTCCATTTGGATAATGTACCCTGAAGCTCTGCAACTACAACCCCATCGGAACCTTCTTCATCTACATCATCGCCGTCTATCTCTGCTTCCAGACATTCGATATCCTCGTTGGCGAGACGAACCGTTTCAATTTCATCGGCCATTCTCACGAACGATTTTCACGGGTCTTGATGTTGATCGTTTCTTAGGATATACTCAACATACCCGAAGTAATATATATTTAGTTGCAGTTATTCGTCACGGACAAGTCTATCGTTGTTCAACTAATTGCTCGATTAATTGGTTTAAAATTTGCAAAGTAATCAATCAGCCAGCGACTGAACACGAACGATGTTTCAGAACATATCGATCATTGATTATCGTGCGCATAACCTTACGGGAAATGCGTTATTAAGTAAATCAGACATCAACTGCTTGTATTTTTTTCGCAAATAACAAGAATTAGTAGCAGATAGAAAATCAACAGTTTCACTCAAGCGGTATTTTCATGAACATTCCGTGTCCTCTAACTATGATCCCTGTTGATTGGTCATACTTTGATAAGTTGAACATTTTATACTTGTCACGGATGTTTATTGTATAAAACACTTCTATTTATACATACGAATCACTGTTCCACGTAAGAAGACATTGTACGTAATCTGTGATAATAATGGGAAAAAGTAACAACAGACGTGCAGTACTATGCTATGTTTTTTTTTACGGTAGAATCGAATAGATACAATTCGAGAATCGATTAGATGCATCGATAGTCATATCGAAAAATGCATTATGGTTTGAAAGCTATTTAGAGACCGCCAACTTTAGCGGATCATCGCAAGCACACGTGAGAGAATTGTAACTGGATTGGCAGTATCCAGTAAAACAATGACACTTTTGGCATTTTTCATTTTATTTTTTGTGGTGTCTGATGCTACAGTACATAGATTGAACGTGCCTAGAGTTTTATTACCTGTATTCAATGACTTCGCCGTGAATTTTACGCTTGAAGTTACCGATGGTGCTTGTTATCAATGGTAATCGTTGTTTGTTTTGTTACGTTAATCTGAATATTTTATGATACACTTGTGTAGAAGTTTTGTTTACAAGAAAATATCCTTGCTGACAACATTCTAACATGCAATTTTTATTTCGAATCACGTACAACTCTCTATATAACCCTAACCGTTTCATGTATTCAAGATTTATTTTCTAAATTCGTCTGAAAAAATGAATTAGTATAAGTGATATGACAATTGTATATTTTGATTCACCCCATATTCAAGTAAAGAATTCCAGTTATAGGGTACCAATGGAATTTATGTATTAATTTCAGGTCAACATCTCGCTTAGATATCATTCAGTTGATTCCTATAAATGAAAATGTTGAAAGGACTTGTTCCTCAGCTATTTTGATTCAAACAATAACAAGGGAATCTACAAGAAATACAGCAATAGTCTTGGCAGAAGATGTGAATACTGGTCAGTTTTTAAGATGTGATGTTATTGTGGATGCAATCTTTTCTTTAAACCTTGTCACAACCACAAGAGAATTATATATAGAAGAAGCACCAGAAGCATTTGAAGTGAGAGCCTATGATGAACAAGGTAAAAATCTTTGATATGAAACTTGTTTTTATTTTATTGTACTTATTAATTTATATTGTGGTATTTTAATAGGAAATGAATTTACAACTCTTGCTGGAGTTGAGTTCCATTGGAGTATAGATAATGCTGATAAACATATGTCGAACAGTAAAACCCCAAATGATGTTTTAAGGTTTATGACTTACGAAGAATCGCAATATGAAACACCTTCAACTGTTGCTGCTTTGGATGCGGCTGGTAAAAAGGGACATATTGGGCTGTTGGAGGGAATAAAAACTGGTACAGCAAAGGTATAAACATGCTGTATGTAACCATAGACATCGTTGTAAATTTTTCATAGGATAATAGAATATAGTTTTAATTATAGGTTTCAGTAAGACTACCATATCCAGAGTACAAGCATGTACCGCCCATAGAAGTAGAACTGATTGTAATAGCTAATTTAATTATTATTCCATCGGACATAACAGTAATGGCACATGATAGTTTCAAATATAAAATAATGCAAGTAAGCATTTCATGTGAAGGTATAATACATTTTACTAATAATATCTAGTCTACTAAAGATACAAATTTTTTATAGGCTCGACAAGGTCGTTTAGAAGAAATAACATTACCCTCCAGCCAGTACTATTTAGAAGCAGAAAGTCCAAGCATATTAGAAATTGACAATGACCATGACTGTGCATACGCTCGATCCCTAGGACGTACTAAAGTGTTTTTACACGATAAAAACGTCCGCGACGAATATCCTGTAATTTTACCATCTGCTGTAGTCAACGTGAATGATGTAGCATACATTACTCTTGCAGTTTTACCTAACAGAAATTGGGGTTTGATACTTGGCCATGTTCATGAAATCATAGTTGAATTGTATGATAACAAAGACCATAAATTTCATATTGGGGAAGGTGTAGAAGTGTCAATGAAGCTAGACGAACATTATTTTGAACCAAAATTAATAACACAAAATGGTACTTATATTGTTGGTGTGCCTATTACATGTGGAACAATGACTATTGAAGCTACACTTTATGGTATAATCGATAAACACGGTAAAAAGATTTCTCTCTTATCGCATCCTACTACAAGAGCTGAGCTTTTGATTCACACACCGGTCACTATCCAACCCAAAGTACTGGCTGTTCCATGGGATTTCAAGGCTAAGTCACGGTTAATTATTATTTGTATTAAGTTAATAATCTGTAATATCGGTAATCGTGACTATTTAAAACTCTGTTTTATTACAGATACGATATAGTATTAAAATCCAGTGGAGGGGATGGCTCGTATGTATGGTCGAGCAGACAGCCATCCATAGTAACAGTTTCTCAGAATGGGGGAATCAGAATTTTGGCAGCAGGAGCCACAGAAATAAGCGTTGCAATGACGAGAAATCAGTACAATAAAGATACAGCAAGGGTATACGTGCTACCACCTTCGAAGTTAAAAGTGGTAGAATACAATATGGAAGCAGCAGTGAAAGAACCAATTTATCTTCACATTGCATTATATGGGAAATTAATTAACGAAACTGACTCTAAAGAGATACCTTTCAGTGACTGTAGAGACATTACTTTTGAAACATACATTCCAGATGGTAATTTTTTGCGAAATGATAGTAAACTCATAGAACCTATTGGTATTGCATGCGCTGTTATAGCAGTTACAAGTATGGATGTTGGAACATCCGAAATAACAGTAGTGTATAACGCAAATGGTCAATATTTAACTGATAACATCACTGTATCGGCCTATGAGCCTTTAGTAGCAATACATCCAAGTAGTAAAGAAAGTTTATTATCTGTGGGCTCTTCGAGGAAAATAGTTTTCAAAGGTGGACCCTACCCATGGTCTAGTAAACCTCAAAGTTACTCACGAAAAGTTCAAGTGTCCGACAAAAAAATTGCCGAAGTAATAGAATATGAGGATTCATTGAGTGGATTGTATAAGGTATCAGTTTTCGAAGTAATGTGTAAAGCTCTTGGTGAGGTGATTGTAATGTATACTATCTCAAATGTTCCTCTATTGCAAAATTGCAAAAATACATTCGCAACCGAAACAGTACGAATTATTTGCGGTAAGCCTAGACATATTTACCTTCAGCCAGAATTTAAAGACAGCAAGAACTGCCCAATCAGTCTTAATACAGAAAGGGTAATGGCGCATAGCGACAAAAGTTTAAAGCTTATCACTATCATAAAAGATGAAGAAGGGAGAACTTTCGACAACATTACGAGTTTACACATTGACTGGAACTTAAAACCCTCATCCGTAGGTTCTGTGGAAATGTCTTCTGGTTCGATAGAGGAAACATTCACAGACATGAACGTGATTCTACCAAAGCATTACTATCAAAATGTTATTTTTAAGAAACATTCTGGTTCTCTTACGTTAACAGCTACGGTTACTGGTTACCAGAAGTATATATTGAGCAAGTTAAAAATTATACCTGAATGGCCACCCTTTGCGATTGAAACTGAAAGAAGAATCTACGAGACTCCGCGTATAGAAGCTTCAATAGAAATAGTTTTAGTTAACGACACTAGCATTAATCCAAACAAATTAATGGTATTGAATGATCCGAGTGCAAAATATTATTTACAAGTTAGTCAAGGTTCTGGTTACTATGAATTTGTATTGAGCGCGGATGACATCGCCGAAGTTCGTTATATAGAATCGACTAAAGCAATTAGCATTACTCCAAAGAAATCGGGAATACTTAACTTAGCCTTGGTAGATCTTTGCTTGCCATCGAAACCAGCTGAAGCTACAGTCGAAGTGCAACAACTTGCTGTAATAGAAACAGAAACGGTCAACAAAATTGAGAAAGGAAAGTGCATAGTGGCTGCGTTAAAACTTTATGACACGAACGGTCACATTATAAAATTGCCGTCTTTGAATGCGTTAGAATTCAAAGCAGAGATTGATAATGAATGTATAGAAATTAAAAAATTGCCTGCTACGGAACACGGTAATCCTCCTTACAGTCAACTGTTGTATATGATACATGGCATGGCAGAAGGAGAATCTCAATTAACTTTCGTAAGCAAAGGAGGCGACAAAGAGATACAAAGTGAATCAGCAATTATTCAAGTTTTCCTTCCTTTAAGAGTCTTTCCAAAGAACTTGACAATATTAGTTGGAACTATTTATCAAATCCAGACAACTGGAGGTCCGTCGAATGCAGAAATTGAATTCTCTACAAAGAGTAATGACATATTGAATATTGGTCGCAATGGTATATTCGAAGGGAAGTCAGTTGGCCAAACGCAGATAATTGTTAGAGCCGTTGGTCTTAATGCAAAAGGAAACAAAGTCATTTATTCCGAGGACTATGCTGACATACATGTGTTATACCTTGAAGGGATTAAAATTGCTGTTCCCACAAGTAGAGTGAAAGTGGGTGCAACATTCCCACTTTGGGCTTTTGGTATTCCAGAATATTTAACTCCACTCATCATAGGATCAATGCAATTGCCGTTAATCTTCATGTGGTCCTCCAGTGATTTGAACTTAATAACTTTGCACAATATGTACGAAGGAACTGGTATTAACATCAGATACCAGAATGAAGTGTCTTTGAGAGCTAAAGCCATTGGTCCTGGATTAGCAACAATTTATCTGAATGTTACAATGCCATGTAATATGTTAGCTGGATTTAAAAGCGACGTAACATTCGCTACTTTTGTAAAAGTTGAAATTTTCGAGGAGTTACGTTTAACGCATCCTGGGACACCGTCTAATGTACCAGTAATATTGATGTCTCCAAATTCTGTTCTGAAATTGCAAACGAACCGTGATAAACATGGTTCAACTACTTACAAAGTATTGTCGACCATGCATGGAAATGACTCTGAGGATACACATGCTTTAACTCCAGTGTCGAAAACTGTAACTATTGACAAAAACGGTGTCATAAGAGCTGGTGAAAATTGTGGGAAAGTAATCATTTCTATCACAAACACTGAAGCGTATAATTTGAAACAGTCAATAACTATTATCGTTGAAGTAAGATGTAATTTATGCTTCTTTTTAAATATAAAATCAATGTTGCGCGAAGACACTTTTACTCAAATTACTTCCTTTTTTTACAGGTCAAACCGATTCATTATATGATGTTATCATTAAAATCGATTTTACGTATTCGAAACGGGGAAGAATTAAACATGTTGCCGAAAGGAATGGAGCTGGACTATGCACTTGAATATTATGATAATGTTGGAACAAAATTTCACGCTGCCGAAGTTAATGCTAGGACTATACTAAACCGCGCTGATCTGGCTTCGTTTGCTATAAATACTGAAAATGTAGTTACTGCAAAATTCATTGAAAACGGAGATCTCGTTGTAAAGGCGTTTAACGAAAAATATCCTAATGGGATGTTTGATTATGTACACATGATGATCGGAGACATAGTCTTTCCTACAAAGGTTATAGAATACAATATTTCATAGAATATTCTAATACTTTTTACCTATCACAATATATTTGTTCTTTATTTTTACAGACAACATTGACTGTGGGTGATATAGTATGTTTCTCAATGCCACTTCTGTCTCCTGATGGTGACCCAGGTTACTGGCAATCTTCAGCTCCTGAAGTCTTAACAGTAGATCCTATTACAGGAATAGGGCGAGCAAAAAATGTAGGCTATGCAGTGGTAAAACACAGTCTTGCAACTCACATGCAAGGTGAAATAGAAGTGAATATCCAACCTATTGCTAAGGTATTATCAGTTTTTCGAATTTAAATTTTAGAGAATTTCCTATTTACGTTACAAATACTTTCATTTGATTGCTACAGGTGTCCATTGTGCCATTAAGAGGTCGAAATATCACAGGAACTGAAACATTCAGTGTTCCTCTTGTCCTTAAGAGTAAGGACGAGCAAGTTAAAGAGAATAATGTATTATCTAGAGGCTTGGGTGGTTGTAGAACATTTACTTCGTTTACTTTAAATTCATTTCCCTATACATGTAACATTCAGTTTGTTTCATCCACTTCATCCGTGGGAGTAAAAGACTTATTCCTTGTTAAACCACGATTCGATATCATGACTGGTTGGTATTTACATCTGAAGAGTGTGAAAGCGTTTAACATCAAATAATTACTTATGTATTTTTCTTGTAGGTTTTTATTATTGTGATGTAATACCTATGGGTTCTCCAAACATATTTTCCAGTACATTAGAAAGTCGCATTCAAATAAGTGCACAAAGCAAAGACATTGAAGCTGCACCTTTGGAAGTAGCATATCTTCCACCTGTCTACGTTGACACTAAAGAGATAGTTTTTATTAACACTCATTCTCAAACTATACCAACTGCAACGCTTGAAATATATGGTTTGCAGTCTGTATTGGATCATCTTACAGTAAGTTAGTTTTTCGTAAGGTGGAAGAATACATTTAAAAATACATCGATTAACGTTAACACTTTTTAGATTGATGTACCGGATGGAATGACCGTAAGTGCTCGACAGTATATTTCAAAGTCAACAATGCAGTATAAATTACGGTTGATGCATAATCAAGATGAAATTCAGGGTCAAAAAGTCATTGTTGCTAATGATGTCACAAAACAAAATATATCTGTAAGTGAATAAAAAATGAGTATTAAAATTACTAGTTTGTTGTAATAATCCATATTTCTTCTTTAGCTTTTTGTACGTGTTACAAAGTATGAAAATTTCATACCGTTGTCTGGAATTCATTGGGTGGATTATATGTATTTCCACCGTTACACTTTCGGGACGTTTGCGGTCATCGTAATAACTTGTTTCTACAGTACGTATTTTCTCAGTTTCAATTAAATTATGTTTAATTTTCCATATATATATTCTCCTCATATTTAATTTCTTTTTATTACTACAGTATGGAAAAATAAAATGGCAAACATTGACTTAAATATAAAGAATAGGACAGTTTTCGGTATGTATTTTATTGTTGAAAAATAATTAATGCAATTTTGGAAGATTATTCATATATGAATTCATATTAATGACATTAATCTTTCTTATAGCAGATAAATGTCCACCACATCGTAGTTTTTATTCGGCAAATAAGCAAAACAGATCAATGAATATCTAATTGAAAAACATTAAGAAACAATTTTGAATGTAAAGGTACCGTGTACTTATAACAGAATTATTAGGCATTTACTAGTTTCAACTTGAAACAAATATCTAATCGTCAGAAACTGGTGCCTTATTGCCATTGAAACTCATTTTTGTTAGGTAATTAATTCCTCATAGGGGTTAAGCATTTGTGTTAACTTTTTGAGCTGTAACATTGATCGATGTTAATTTACGGACATATAAGAATATGTACATTCTGTAATATAGAACTTTAAGTTATACAATTTTATACATTGATAGGAGAAATGATACAGGACTTTAATGCAGGTATATTTCTAGGATGCATTTATTATTTTTTCTTTATAAATTTGAGGTATATGGTTCCTAGTCATATAGCTGATAATTTACATAATTACAATAGTATAAATTTAATTACATGCTGCACATGATCTCGTGTAACAGTGCAAAGGTAATAACCATGTATCCCTTTTTTCATTGCGCAACTTTGTAGGTGTATTTGTTTTTTTTTGTATTCACAGCCACAGCAGTCTACGATTTATGTAATAATCCTATGTATCACACTACATTGTAATTTTTGTATCTTTTTAGTATAATTTGTCTCAGTTTAAGTTTAAATAATTTTTCAAATATTTTTTTACAAATATGAACACAGTGTAAACATATAACTTCCATTTACATATTAAGTTAGAAATACATAATATTGTCTAAGTATATGGTTATATGATCAACATGTACTATACAATGTAAAAATTAAAAGGTTTTGTAGTACTTCTTAGTAATTTACATATTCTTGTCTCAACTTACTGAGTGTTTCAGGGTTTCAAAACAATGACAGATATAAATTCTTTATAAATAATGTTTATTATAAAATTAGATGTACACGATGAGACAGTCAGGTTTTTTTACAACTGTGTGGAAAAGCAATCTCTTTCAAATGACTTAGTATGGATTGATACAATTAATGTTTCTTTAATGTTTTAAGTAACTTCTCATATTTACTTTTACTAGAGTACCACAATGCAAAAGGAATAGCCAATGAAGGTAAAGTCATCACAGCAAATGCAGCCCAATCAATCTAGAAAAAAAATGTTTCAATGTATTATTTATATTCACAGTGCTATTTATATTTATTTAAAACTGTATGGTTACTTACCACATGAGAAGAAAATTGTTTATCATAATCCCTAAATGATACAATAATTGCTTCACCAGGCTCACTGCTGACAGCAAATTGCAACCTGGGAGCATCTTCCTTAGCTCTATATAAAATTTCTGCAGATGTGAAATTGAAATATCCATACTTTCGTGGCCTCACAACAACGGTGTGAGTAACATTTGTATAAGGTGGGACACGATCTATCCTTGCATTCAATTCACCACTCACATGAGTGAAGTGATCAGGATGGAAAGAGTTGTCTGTAATTTCAACTTCTAATGCAGCAGAATTTCCAACATTGTAAACTGTGTACTATAAATGAAAAATGTATGTTAAAGTACAGCTATCAAGTATTACTAAAACTGTACAGAAGAAATTTTCATACTCACTTTGATTACAATATCCATATTCTCAACAAGGTATTTATTAAGTAGTTGTTTGGATACTAATAACCTTGCAGCTTCTTCTTCTTCCTCTGCATGTATAGTGAGGATTAAAGCAGCATAAGCTGCGAATATTATGTGCCACTTCATGCTGAAACATTAAAATAAACTTTCAAACAAAATATTATACAGAAAATTTAATTGATTAGAAAAGTGACGATAATATGTCAGTTTCAACTTATGTTATGACAATATCGATACAATACTAATACCAGCTACAATTGTACATGAATTTACTAAACAGATTTGTACCATTAGACGAGTTAATAACTTTATGTAAATAATATTCAAAATCGTACACATTTTATTCAGGAAAAGCCGCTAATCGATGTTGTTCAGAAAAGTCAAATACTCTGTCGATTCATTACTTAAACGTCTCAACTAAAAATTCAAATTCACTTGAAAACTACTTCATACAATCTTAACCGAAGTTCCACAGTTAGCATATTGGTTTTACTTTTATTTTTTATTCAATAATTTTGTGGTATTACCTTGCCATACGACGGAACTCGTGCCACTTGCGACTCTTGCGACAACGAAACAATCACACCATAGGAAGAGCTGGAAGATACATTTGAGAGAAGTGCCAACAGCACACACTTTGCTGCCACGTTTCGATGAGGGAAAACACCGTTGTGTAGACCATCTACTTCCGGTAATGGGTTTTTAATAAAATGGCGGTGAAAACAAATTGATCCATCGTTGAATGTTTGTGAAAATTTGAATGATAAAGAAGGAAAGATTTAATGAATTTACTGACACTATGAGCTATAAATCTTAACAAGGTCTGACAATTGTTTCGAGTGCATCGTAAGGATATCACGATACATACCCGACGATTAATTGAATTTTTTTATTGTATTCGTACCTTTTGCATTGTTTGTCTATTTATATAATCGTATGAACTAATATTGTTGTTATCATAATACTCCAAATAATGGCCGCGAAAGTATATCAATCAGATCAAGAATTGGAAACAAGAGTTAAAAAAGGTTAGGATGTCCTTAAATAGATATAATCTTTTTATTATTACAGGCGGCTAATTTAATGTCTAATTATTTATTGACATGTCTTTTGTCTTTTCTCTAGCAACTGAACGCATATCCGAGAACATGCACATAGTTGCAAATGAACCGTCTCTTGCATTTTATAGACTTCAAGAGCACGTAAGAAAGGCATTGCCACCTATGGTGGAGAAACGGGTGGAAGTATTGGCTCTTCAACAACAACTTTTAGGTAGATGTTATGATGTGGAGTATGCTGTTAGCGCTATTAAAACCATGCACGGTGCTGGAAAAAGTTTTGAAAATACTTTGGAATTCATAAAAAATGCCATATTCTTTAAACAACAATTAAAGTATGAGGAACAACGTAGACATAAAAAAGACAGTAACAGAGATTCGGTGTACAAAAGATTATCTGCACACATTCCAACCTTGGATCACTTGCCAGATGAAATATCTGATGTTGTAAGAGAAACTGCTAACAGAGTAGAATCTATGATGAACCATGCAAGGCACTCCAGTGAAACACAAAAATCAAATTAAAGTGAAAGAAACAATTTGTTATTTGAAATTCAAATTATAATATCATTATAAAATGCAGACATGGATACTATAAACAATATATGGGAAGAATAATTTATCTACAATTGCAGAAGTATTATATGAAATATGTATTAGTAAATTAATGTTATTATTCATTTACTCCAGATACTGATTACTTTATAGAGTTGAATGATTAAATATCTTTTATGCATTATGTACACATTTTTTCATTGTATGTTTCAGTTTCATGTTACATGTGACAATGTTTTGTGTTGCACTGAAAGATCATGAAGTTATCTGAATTATACTTTCTGTATATAATTTTGTATACGCATTTTTATTCATTTATAATGAATAAAAACATCTTTATTAAGTAAATGAGTGGAGATAAATTTTATGGATATTCATTGATTCTTTATTTTTATTACACAAGGGACTTATCTTGTAAGTCCGCTTAAATGAAAAGTAGTTCGCGTGGTATGTTTCAGATGTCGTTCAATTCGCATTAGAGAGTGCAGTATACTGTCAAAGGAGATGGTGTGCATAATGTTAATTAATACGTGAAGTTGTGATGGAAAGAGCAGGACACGATAGGTTGATGTGCAGAATCTCGAAGGATGATATCCGTCTGAAATATACTCAAATTATCTTCGGACAAGTTTTACGGTACGTTCATTATTCGGCATTATAGCCCTTCGTAGGTTATGCTCGTGTTTCGTGTTTGCATAACTTCATTTACTTATTCAAGTTCTTGCAGTTTATGAATGTTTAACCCTGTAATAGCAGTTGTTTCTGTAAAGTTGACATTAGCATCATATTGTCTCAATACACAGAAACGTTTGAAGCCTTACTTGCATAAAAGAAAACATTTTTTCATTTTAACACTATGTAGGACACTTTGCAGAATAGCACACATTTCATTCGCTGTCCTGTTACCGTTATTAACGTTAAAGAATCGTAATGACAACACGTTCATAATCTACAAACAAAGAATAAGTCTAATTACAATAAAAAATTCTGCATTTTTTCTGTTATTATAATACTACAGATACACATAGTTGCTTGTAGAATTAAATGCCATTTTAATTTGAAAATTAAATTTTTCTTTACGATAGAGGTTATTGTAAATCTATTTGTGTCAGTTATCTAACGTTCTCAAAATTGTTAAAGCTAATGGAAAAATAGGGATAAAATATTTATGAATATTAAGCAGTTTCTTGTACATTTTTTATTCGTGTACGCGCGTACTAGTGCTTTTGCCGTTTGATCGTGAGAAAGACGATTGTAAATCTTACCGTTAAACATATTATGAATTTTCCATCTATAGACGGGGAATATTCATGCAGATTATACGGACATGGCGGAATGAGTATGCCACGCGCGTTTCTCGAGAGAAACCGCGCAAATACTTTGCGTTTATAAAGTCATGCGTGCCGTGTCCCGCGTGGACTTTAAATTATTCTTACCAAAGAGACAACAAACCGCATGTGAGCAGCGATTCTCGAGTCAATTGTACGGAACTTTGATTTTCTTCGAGCAGCAACACCGCCTAACACTTACATTTCATTCATTTTATCGTTCAACACGAAGGAAAGATTACGTGTCGGAGATCGTTTGACATCTCACAAGGACGACAGCCGCCATTTTGGTCCCCGCATATTTTTGTCGTTGCGTGCGTATCGTTTTCCAATAATTCATCTCGTCTGTTAGGACAATTTTCTTTTATGTACGCACATTCGAGGCCTAGAACCAGCGTTGCACAGTTTTCCTTTTGTTTTTTTTTCATCAAGTCCTGCAAGATATTGTAGAACCTACACGGTTGTGCGTTCTTTAGTATTTCCGAATCACGAAGTCTGATCAGGTCCTTTTGAATCTTAAACTTGTCCGTCGCACAATATTTGCCTGATTTTGGTTATCACTCATTTGTAAATTCACGTGGCACAGATAATGAACCATGATCTGCAAAAAACAAAGCGAAGTAATTTTAAAGGACTTTGCTTTTCGATATTGCACGGAAGTATTCGTATTCGCGGTATTAATATTCGCTGGGGTGTTCGAGGAAAGACTGGAGGAAAGATTTTGCTCGTCGTGCACCGTTCGAATCGATCGATCGTGATTACGATCACGTAAGGACAGGCCGAGCGCCGAATTCACGCGAGATTCGTCGCGCGCGATTACGTCGACGGACGGGAACTTCCTCGAAACGAGGCTGTCCGTTTCCGTTGTATTTAAAATAGTTCCGGGAAGGGTGAACTACGCTGGAAGCCAGCTGCAAAGTGATTCCGACTAAAAAGTTCCAATTTTAATACGCGCCACGGTGTTCTGTAATTGTTTCGTGACTTTCGAGACTGCTCGAAATGAATGTTCATCGGAACACGTGTTTGTTCTTAAGTTAGTTCCGATATTGAAACCTTTGCTGGAGGGTGCACTGGTACTGGAGGAGTTATAGTATAGGCATTGGGACAAAGGAAATTCGCGAAAAATGGGGTATACAAGTTTTTCGGGCCTCGAACGGTCTAAAAGTCTAAACACTCTAAACAGTATCGGAGTTTATGTTTTCACGGTTTCAATTCAACATTAATGGTTACTTAAGTATCGTAAGAGACTCTGACATTGGAAATGCTAATTATAAAGATTACGGTTATCCTGTCAGCAATAAAATTACAGATAATTAGATAACTTCTTTTGAGCCTTATGACTACAAAAAAATGCGTTTATAAATTATTCTGTACGGCCACATTAGATCGTTTCCAGTGATTATATCAAGAAACAAAGACGTTGACTTTTGATCCAATAAGAAATGTGAATTGAATATCCTTAAAAAACAGTTACGTTCGAATTTTATAGGCGCACTTTGAGTTTATAACAATGACTCGGCCGGTGTCCCTGTTTCGAGGACACTCTGTGTGGATCCATTAACAGTTTTATTTACATTTTTCACATAACAAAGTGGCCACAAGTTCTATCCGAGAATAGGAACGAGCGTGGGTGGTTCACCGGTCTTTTCGCCGCTATTTTCCGAAATTTCTTGAACCACAAGCATCCACGAAGTACGAGTCGTATCGCTCATTGTGTACAGTCGACTTTCAAATTCGTCAGACATTGAAAAGCATCTTGCGAAGTAACGTTTAACTGCATTCCGGTTTTCCTAACGCTCTGTTCGAATTGCGAAAGGTACATTGCCAACGGGTGTAACGGTCAGCCATTACTCGCCGATCGTGCATGTTCCGTTTTACCATCGCCGATGACCGGTACGTGAAAAATGTGCTTTCAGTCGAAACATTATCATTGGATACATCGACCGTTTCACGAGCGTCTGGAAGACGATCCGCTATTTGTAAATATATACATCTCTTAGCAAATACCGTAACCTCGAAGTGTTTGCCCGATTCCTCGCGGTACTTTTAATGTTTCTTGACAATAAATCATTGTTACTTTCGAGCACTTCGATTTCCACCATCTGTAGAGACCAAAAGCTGTCGGCGTCGGTGAGTGGTCCGCGGAGTAAGAAGATCCATTGGATCTACCGTGACGGAGTGTAGAGTAACGATCGCCGGTCGGGTATGTTGAGACATTGAAATGCAATACCGATAGCCACCACTTAATGCAATATCGAATCGTTTCTCTGACGAATATTCGTTTAATTTACTCACGATTCGCGTCACTGAATCGATTATTAATTGTAAGCGAATTAACGTTCTGACTGCGTGTTCACACTCGAGTGGAGGATACAATGTCCACGTGCCGTTGGCAGAAATCGTGAACCGGAATAGGAAGATTTCTGTTAGAAATTGAAACAGCGAATAATACCGAAACGCTAAATTTGCTCCGACCTGTTGGTTCTCCCATCAGCGAAATGGGACCAAAGGGTTAATATCCCTGGGCCACAAGAAATCTTGATCGTGGGCCTGAACACAGTTAGATAAACTGATTCATTCATCCGCCTTTGGTCCCGTAATTCAAAGACCATGTGGTTCACGCGCGCTTTCATGGAGCGAGAGAGAGAGACAACACGGTTCACAGAGCCTGCAGGATCTCTGTCCCCCCCCCCCTCCTTTCCCCTCTCGATGACAATCGTGCACAAAATCACGCGAATTCAGGTGGCCTCTAGCTCGCGGTCAGTTGACGTAACAATTTGATCGGTTAATCTCTCTCGATCGTGCTTGCAACGAAACATCATCATCTCGTCGAAACGAAAAAGAATTCTCGGCTTTCGAACGACCGGGGGCTGCCGCCGACGGATAAACAGAGGACACTTCGCCCGTGAAAGGAGAAAGAGCGAGCGAGACGGAGGGAGGCGAGGACTGTCGAGCGGGTACGAAAAAAGACGATCGTATTCTCCCAAAGGGTCGATCGGCCCGTTCGCGCAGTTTCGTTAGTCGGTGGGCACCGTGTTGTCGGTGTGTTGCTGCGTGTCATTTTTCGGTTTCGACTCTTTTTTTCCTTTTTTTGCTTTTCAAATCGAGGTATAGACAGTTGTGACCTGTGGTATAGAATATACATATATAAATACATCTGAGATAATAAGAACACTATCGTTCCTACCGTTTTTTTTCTTTGGTATTTCGGTTTTCTTAAAAATTCTTGATTCGAAAGCGTGTATTGGTATTTCTCACCGTCATGTGAACAGGTTTTCACCGTATTATCTTCTGTATATTCGAGATATTCGTTTCGTTCAAATAAATGTTGAGAGAAGAGAGGAACGACGGTTCGAATAGACGCGATACGTGACCACGTGCGCGCAGAACACCCGCACGTCAAGAGTCTTCGACGGAGCCTCTCCCGCCTACCGTCTGCGCAACACCTGTTTGCAAGGTACGCTCGAACGCATTTCGTTTGCCGCTAATATGTATCTACGGTATAATTAAAAACAAGCCAACGAGCAGTGTTGTTGTTGTGTTGGTGTTATCTACGTATAATGCACCGGTGCGCGCGTCACCTCTCGATTGAGTCATTGGTTAACCCTCATACGCTCCTCGGGTGAAAATTCACCCATTTTCTATTTCCAAATGCTGTAATATGCTTGATTTAGTTGATGAACTTGATAGAGTTGTATGTAAAACACAAGTAGTTAACGTTTCACTTATAACAAGAATGTTGTAAAAAAGAGAGTAACGGAAAATTTCCTTGGGTAATATTTCACCCGGATCTGTTCACTTATAAAATACATTAAATACTCTGGTGAAAAGAAATTATTACATAGTGCTTTTTATGCACATGTTTTTATTTTGTAAGAATTATATTTATATTGTAAAATTTTGTCATATGATCATTCGATATGTAAAGATATCATTGGGTATAAAATTTTCGTTTCGAAAATTTCGCTTCAGTAGCAATACTGTCACAGACCTATACCGTGGTTATAAGTGGTTTTCGCAATTTGAGATAAAAATGCTATTTATATATGTAATAATTGCAAAATGTAAGGAATAGGTTAACAAATGTGACTAACTTTTTATGAAATACAGTATAATATGTTAATAATAACATTAATTGGAGTATAAAGAAAAAAATGGGTGAAATATCGCCCGAGGGTCTTTTATGCAGAGTTAGTAAGAATTTTATTCGAATAATACACAGTGAAAAGCAGCAGTATCTAAGTGTGTCGTTCTGAGCTTTAAACAGTCGATGAGATTAAATAATTGTTCGACGAATTGTCGATTCATTCGTAAAGAAGTATTATTTAATTATAAGAATGGAAATTTCCACGTTTAAACAATTAAAAATGTCGAAATACTTTTATCTTTTATTCGTTATTCGAAACTTTTTATCTAGATAATGAGTTTGTCCATCTTCTGCTTTTATGTTACTATTTTCGAGGAACGTATTAGGGTTAAATGGGGCTTGAAATACTTTTATCTTTTATTCGTTATTCGAAACTTTTTATCTAGATAATGAGTTTGCCCATCTTCTGCTTTTATGTTACTATTTTCGAGGAACGTATTAGGGTTAAATGGGGCCTCGCCGAAAACGCACGGTTCATCCTTTCGACTTTCGTCGTTGGGCAAACTTTCTTGCATCGTATTGACACGTTTTTCCTAGCGGCTGTTTCGAATTTTCTCGCTCTAACGGTGAGCCCGCGTAATTTTATTTTCACTCCTAACTGTTATACTACCTCGGCCCCGTCTCGAGTTACAATAATCGGTTCAGCTTTCATTGCTTTTTCTTCTGTTTCAATATGAAATTCCAGTCATTCGTTGTTTCCCCAGACGAGGAGAGATTCGGGTAAACACCGTTACCTACGTAGCTTGTGTACACTGACCCCTAAGAACCTCTGGATCACCGGATCGATCTTCCGACGAACGGAAGCAGTCTTTCAAATACGCAAGTGGCTTCTCTGGACCTCTCGCGCCGGTTTCTTAAGAATACCCGTGTTTCGGGTCACAACTCCGTTTTATGTAAACATAAGGTGGAGTGTATTTCCGAAGTCTTTGAACGATTCTGTATATTGCAGTTCGGTTGTAGGATCGCAAAAGGGGAACACCTCGATGCATTTTTCCCGGTGGTGAACTGCGACATAACGGGCCAGTGAATATAGGCAAATTCACTTATCTAGGTGACGAAGTTTCGAACGGACGGATATCAGATAAGAAACGATATATGCCCGTATTACATGGAACAAACGCCCTGAATAGTAATGTCTTTTTTTACAATGTATACAGTTTTTCCTGACCAAGCAAATGAATTAGATATCTATTTAGGATACTCTTTCCTACTCTATTTCTCGTATCAACGTGAAACTCGCAGGTGTTATAATTGCAAATATGATAAATCTTATCGGTGTGACTGTTAGTCCTTGTAGAATAAATCGTTTTAGACCGTTCTAGACGTTATAAATTATACCTTTTCTTTTCTTTCGTTTTCTCGAAGTATTGTAACATTCGATCTATCGAGAAACTCGTTGCAAACCCATTGGAGAACATCGCACAGATACTTGAGGGACGACGAACTAGGATAAAGCGTGTTCGTCACGTATACATATACGCGAGAAAGCCGCGCCCCGAAACATCTTCTACGTTCAGGGAAGTGAGCGTCTGTTAAAAATTTCAAGGTCGCCGTCCTGATTCCGAAAGAAATCCTCCCGTGGAATATACATATATTCATAGATCTACCGCGTTGGAATGGAATAAATGTGGATAGAAGCACCGATATTCGTGAACAGAATGGAATATCCAATCTTTAGACCGATACGAATAAAAATCCTCGCCGAAGTCATTGGGTCATTGATATAATTCCAAATTCTTCGTCTTCGTGAAAATATACGCGTTACTGGCCACTGATTCGATTCCAGGTTCCGTTGTACATCTGTACTTTCTATCTGTTTCACGAAGAAGGAAAAAAATTGCTCCCATGGCTTTCACGTTGTTTCACATTTGCACTCTGCGTTCAATTCGACGACGCCCGTGCAGAAGAAATTGAACGCATTGTGAACGGATGCGAAATTGCGCTATATCGGGGATTCGTTCTGGAAAAGCTCGATTGTTCGACGTATATCATTAATTTCGTCGCTGATCGGCAGCGAGAACCTCGATGATCAGCCCCGGTTATTCTCGGTTCGCCACGGGTCCGGGGAATCCGTTGGGGGCATTTATACAACAAATATACAACCCGCCGATACTTTATTTTCGATCGTGACCAGCTTTCGTGGAGTAGCCACCAAACAAACCGTGCACGAACACGTCACAGGCCTGGCTGACGTTCGAGAGTAGGCTCGTAGAATTCAAAGTCGCCGATTTATGCTTCCATCGAGTCCTGACCAGTCGCTTCTTAACCCTTTCAAGGTATAAACTAGGAACAACTGTGATTTTTCATTGGACAGTGTGCGCAATCCGGACTGGAATTGTTTTTTCTCCGTTCCAAATTTAAGTTACGCGAATTTTTGTTTACAGTTACCGTAACCCTGGCCGTACGAAAGATACCTAGCATTTCTGAACGGTAAACGGTGGGAAGTTAAAACTGTGTTCATTAATAATACAGGGTGAATGGAAACAAGAGTTCATGACTCCCAGGGTAGATAGTACTCGCGAAATGATAAAAAGAAGCCCTAGTAAACGTGGAACGAAAAATTAATATTTTCAAAGTTGTAAATAACTTATATTTTCGTTGGTAGTTCTAGCGTTAATATGCATTCCATATCGCGAAATTGCCGTGCAATCAGGCGCAAAAATGATCACCGACCGTTCACGCGGAATTATCCACGAGGGGGGAAAACCGTCGATGCTTTCCGGAAACAGTTCTTGTCGTTATTTGAATGACAATGCCCCGCGCGAAATAAAAGGTGGTAACGCTGCGCTTTCAGCGGCGGTTCCATTGAAAGTGAGAAGAGGTCAGTGGTCAGTCGAGTGCAGAAATGTTCTCTGGAACTCTTGGAAAGTTACCGACCTTGACAGACATTTCATTCTTCCAACTGGTATTCACCGTTCAATTAACCGACTTTAGTTTTTGCGAACCACGCATGCGTTTGGAAAAAAAAAAGGTAATATTCATTGCTTGCTTCATCGATCACGCGGTGTCGAGATCTTACACCTGAAAATCCTCCTTGTCAGTGCCGAGGAGCCTCCCGAACACTCGTAAAAAATTTATTGTAGTACCAAACTGATCCTTTAGACGTCAATAATGTAGATAAATTTACTTGTAACTACAGGAGACGTATAAGTACCCTCCACAATGTCCCAAAAACGGGCGATGGATTGAAAGGGCTTGGGAAATATATATTTCCGAAACGGCCGCGAGATTCGCCCAAGTTTGGGAACTATAGTTCCCACCCGTACCGAACGTGTTAAACATACTCGTGCCTACGTCTTTAGTCACGAAACTTCTGTAACCGTGTCTCTATTTTTAGCCAGGAAGAAATGTTAAATTATCGCCCATTCGATGTATGCCGCCGTTGCGTTCATCCTTTGCCTCCTCTGTTGCCCAAGCCTCTCCCACCTGACACGAAAGGGGGGCGGCCGACTCCCGAATGGTCCCGGTAGAAACGGAATTTCGATTTCGTCCGACGAAATCGAGTCTCGTTGTCCACGTGTCGAATTGGTATTGCGTAATTTGAAAAAGTATTATGACTATATGGAGCATTATTGACACACGTCGGAGACGGTTCGCGCGTGTGCTGCAATAACCGGTCCTCTCTGTTCGCTTTCCCCAAACTCGAAGAGAGCCTCTTCTTTCGCCTGGTGGCTCGGTCCGTCGTGCACCCTCCCGTCTGCTTGTCGCGCCTCGAGGAACATTAAGAGGGACACACCATCCGCGGGCAAGTTTTCCCCGGCGATTTCACCGAATATCTGTGTGTCCAATCGAGTTGTGTATGTACTTTCTTCAAGTTTGCCGTACGCACTTTCGTTTTCCCCACGAATCTCTGTCGAAAGCGTGGCGATCAAAAGTTAGAACAGTAAACCAACACCTCCCTTTGGAGGGATTTTTCTTTGTCTGGTTGCACGGTATACAGATTGCAAATTTGCATCAAAGTACCACGAAGATGTTTACTATTCTAATAAACGAGAGAACCGATCGCCTTTGAATGTTAAACGCTAGGATCTGATTAGGAGTATTGTGTTTAGATACCTGATATACGTCCAAACGGTAGAGTCATTGAATGGTGAACTAGTTCAGTGATAAAGTGCCTTGAATCACGAAAGGGGTCATTTACTAGATCCTGTAGAATATAGTGACAATTCCAATATGTCCAAGAGGAACGCAATGGCGGACCTAAAATGTGCTCCAAGCGAAATTCGACGATCTTCTTATGTTGCAGATTGTAAATAGTCGTTGGAGAACGGGAATCATGCTGACACGAGCTTTCGAAATCCACGGCCGGCTCTGCGCCGGTCATCCCTTGGAGGTGATCGTGACGACCTTCACGCTCACGGCATGCATCCTGAACATGGAGACCGGAAACGGACAGCCGCGGGACAACGCGCTGCCCGTGGCCTCGCATTGTCGGGCCGGTCGATGTAACTCGGACGTAAGGAATTGTTTTTCTCGAGAATCATCGACAATTACGGTCTGTAACCAGGACACTCGGGTCCTAATGGAATCGCTTTTTTTTTTTTTTTTTGAACCAAGGCTGTATATGGTGCACAGGTTTGACGTTGTCCCCGATAAAAAAAAAAAGCAGTAATATTTGTTCATTCGCCAGGACCTAAACGCAGCCGATATCATAGTGATGACTATAATACGATGTCTTGCAATACTGTTCACCTATCACCAGTTCCGCAGTTTACAAAAGTTGGGTTCCAAGTATATTTTAGGTAAGCCAGACCACTCGCGACCAAACGCAGAGATTCTCAATGTGTAGATCTAATCGGTTTCGAACGGAATGTAACAAAATGTAATCTAATTACAAAATGTTATTATACTATACTAAATTTACAATAAAAATTACAATGTCATTGTAATTGTTCCGCAATTACCTTGCACTTATGTACATTGTAATTGAAAATTAGATTTGTGTAATTAGATTACATTTTGCCCAACTCTGATTACGCGTTGCCCGATTGTTCGTAATACAACCGGATCTTCGCGGGGCACGTGTGAAAGCTCTTTCAGTGTCAGTGAAAGTTCCGTGGAAAGCGATAGCGATTCGTGCCGCCGCGACACGCGACGACGTTTTAATCGCCGAATTTACATGAGATCGAATTACGTCGAAATTCCGCGTGCATTTTTAATATCTCCTCTGTACTGAATACACCCGTACGAGTCGAGACGAGACTGTAATCGAAATTACTTGATAATTTAACACTAACCGTACCGAGACTTTTACATACCCTTTTGCAGATTTGGGCAAAATGTAATCGAATTACAAAACCCAAGTCACAATTACATTGTAATTAAGTAGTTAGTTGTAATTGTGATTTACATTTTGTAATTGCATTTTGTCCAACTTTGTCTATTTGTACCGTATTTAAAACCGGTCATTTGGCCGCTGATCGGTACGGTTCGTGCTAATATATGAATAAAAACACGAGTGGTTTACAAATTACAGCACGATTTTTCTTGTCTCATTTAGGTATCGCAGGCCTTTTTACCGTATTTTCCAGTGTTGTGTTCACGTCCAGCGTAGTGAATTTCGGACGCAGCGATATCGCCGACTTGAAGTAAGTTATCAATTTCAAGCGATACGCATAGAAGTATGTGTGTCGTTTAATTCCCCCCCGTTGCCATAAAGTGATTCCTTTTCAGGGACGCGTTGTTCTTCTTCTTGCTCATCATCGACCTGTCGAAGGCCGCGATATTAGCGCAATTGGCCCTAAGATCGAGGAGCCCGGATGAAGTACGAGCGAACATTGCCCGCGGCATGTCCCTTTTGGGACCGACTATCACGTTAGACACATTAGTGGAGACTCTGCTTATTGGCATAGGATCGTTGTCCGGCGTCAGACGACTTGAGATTCTTTGCAGTTTCGCTTGTCTCGGAGTTCTCGTCAATTATATCGTCTTCATGACCTTCTATCCTGCCTGCCTGTCGCTTATCCTTGAGGTAATCTACATCATCACAGCGGTTCCCCGTTCGCGTAAACTGTTACTGCCGCTCAAAAGTTTTAATCGCATTAACCTGTTAACTGGGTATGAGAAAATACTTCGTCATACCAGGAAGACAACTCCAATGGGGATGACGACCCTTTTGTCATGAAAATTTTTAATGGTGCGCTTTACGTTTTACGTCCTTCTTACCCATTAAAACCTAGCGTGGCCATATGGGAAAATATATATAAAATATATATGGGCCCATTGTGAAACGAGTTGAACAAAAGTTAATTCTCCAGTTAACAGGTTAACTGATGGAAAATAATTACAAATATCGTGAAAGAAGAACAATATAGCTATCTGTATTATAAATTAATGTAATTGGAGAGAAATTATAAGTGAACAGATGGTTCTTTCATTAACCCTTGTGTTGGCAACCGGGTAGCCAGTGACCTATTTCTAAGTTTTCTTTCACAGTGTTTTGTGTTCTTGTCTGAAATAGCCCTTGATATATTAATAGGAAGGGAAAACTAAGAGTTTCGGAAAAGTATGAAAGTAAAGTTACCTATATTTATCGAATCTGTCAAAATTGGAGTATTCCGATTGCTAAATAATTGTAAATGTTTTGGTCCCCCTCACAAGGGTTAACCGCCAGATTTATATACGTGGACTTAAACTTTTGAGCAGTAACGCGTGTAACACTGACATTTCCTGCATCTGCACGGCAATTACTTGTATTGTTTCTACTGATTAAGTAACGGTAGTATAGGTTCAGCCTTAGTAGGTAATTCTTGTCACCATAATAATATGGCTGTTATGTGACGTTCGCTGTCATACGTATAATAAACGTTAACCGGTGTCTGTAAGAGAATCACGCGAGGAATAGTTAACGGAGAACGTAGAAGGGAGAGTTGCTTTGGCTGTGCAGATACCAAGGGAGTCCTTTTTTAATGCAACAAGCTCACGTTGCCGTGTGGTTTTTCAGCTTTCTCGAGGCACGCACAGCATGAAGCCATTAAGCGCCGACAAGATCTTCATGATGCATCCGTTAAACGAGGAAGATCAGAAGCCAAATCCGGTAGTTGAGCGCGTCAAGTTGATCATGATCGCTGGCCTATTTGTGGTACATGCTAACAGGTAGCGACATTTTTTTCGCGCTATATTTCGTCGTTTCGGCTGAATATATATCCCTGCCAGGGTTTTCAGCTGAAACGAATTTTATGTTTTTTTCTTTCTTTCACATCAGATGCCGTGTATGCTCGCCGCCGTTCGTGGTAAAAAGAAACGACAAAATGTTATCACTTATCTGGCCCCTACTTCGTGTATATTTTTTTCTTATCTTTTTTTTTTACGCGAGCGTGTTGACTTCTTGTTTGGAAGTGCTCTTATGCCCAACTTCCATAGGTCAGGTTCAACTTATTACACAGTAATATAAGTGCATGTTTAATTCATGTACAATGGATTCCCTGAAAAAAAAAGATGGTATCGCGGAGGGGTTTGGACTCCTTTAACTCTTTGGTCGCTATGTTGGGAAGCAGTGTATTGCTCGCCTGTGCCAGGTTAAGAATCATTGTAATTATTGATTCTTTTGCCACGAATTCAGCAACTCTGTTGAAATAACTTTCGTGGAAAGAACCTGCGGATGTTTCGAGGAGGTCTATTGCCGCGACGGTTCAAAGGACCCGGGGGATTCTTTTTTTAGTGACGTGTGATGATGGTGCCTGAAAGTGTACAGAAAGAAACCAAAATTCGTGTAATTTATGTGAAGATTGTTGCGTATAATAACGTGTTACTCGATTCCCGCAGTTTCCATAATTCACTATATTTATTGTCCGTAGATAACGAAGTGATTTAGTCATTTAGCCAGAACTTTTGTTAACTGATTATATGTACAAACGTTTTGTTACTTTTGCATATTTCGATTTTGGAAAAATGAAAATAACATACGCGTATCGGTCGCGTATATCTCTTTTCGATATATTAAATTATAGTTTAGTCGTATAAACATTGGCAAGTTCGGTGATTACATAAAATTAGAATTAATTTCCATCGAATAATCATTAAAGTAATCGTGCTTGCCTATCCATAGTGTTCATTAGTTTGAAAAATTACATAAACAACGACCGTTAAATTTGAATGTTCGTCCGTTACAGCCGCTGGCCTTTCAAGAACGATGAAAACGACCACACGGTGGAAGGCAAGGTGTCACCCGCGAATTCTCATATTGTAGCGAACACTTATAATAAGACGGAGAATCCGACGGAAGTGAAGCAGTACTTAATGAACTGGCTGTCAGTCAGCGCCGATAACATTGTAATACTGATCCTTCTTCTTGCATTGGCGATCAAGTTTATATTTTTCGAGGATAAGGAAGACATCGCCAAGCAGCTACGGTTCAAGGAGGCGGACGATACGGAGGAAAAGGTTGAGCTCGAGTTCACAGAACAGATGAACACCGGTGCCATGGATATATCGTTGCGTGAACGATTCGAAGGATCGCATCCAGCGATGCGTTCCGCTATCTTCCCGTTGTCCGGGGTGGGCGGTGGTTGGATCGAAATGGAAAATGAATCTCAGATGGAGTTCACCGACAAAGAAGTGCAAACCGACGGTAGGCAAACGAGCATAGATGCATCGAGCAGTGAAAGTTCGTCACTCCGTTCGACAGTTCCTAGATCATTAGAGGAATGCCTTGAAATATACAAATCCGAGGTAGTTGTCTTTCTTACGAGTCGTGAAAATTATATTAATACAATGCGTTAGAAAATGATATAACCACCTACGTTTTCTGGTGTAACTCGAGAAAAAAATCACCGATCCACCTCAAATTTGTTGCGTATGTAGTCTAAATAATTGTTGATAATTTAAGACCTCAATCCAATAAAGAATTTCTGGGGTATACTGGTTAGAGATGTATATGACGATTGTCGTCAATTTGATTCAACAGATCAGCTGAAGATGGCCATCGTACAATCATGGAACAAAATTAACACCGAGATGCTAATGAATCTAGCAAATTCCATGCCAAAACGTATGAATCTGTTTATCAAAAGTAACGGAAAACCAATTAAATAATGAAAAATTACTATATGTTCTTTATTAAAACTGTTCAATAAAATAAATTGATTATCCTTTAAGTGGCTATATCATTTTCTAACAGTTGTAAACCCGGTAAATTCATGAAAGAGGTTACTGTGCCTCAATGAGCGAACGTTTTGTAAATGAATCATTCTAAAATTATCAACAACTATTTAGACTACGTACACAACAAATTTGAGGTGGATCGGTGATTTCATTCTCGAGTTACACCAGAAAACGTAGGTGGCTATATCATTTTCTAACGCACTGTACAACTTCTTTCCAATGTTATCCTCTTGTGTTCGTAGCTCGGAGCAAGCGAATTGACCGACGAAGAAATTATTCAGTTAGTCAAGCACAAACATATTGCCGCCTATCAGTTGGAGAAAGCAGTCGGGGATATGGAACGTGGTGTCGGAATAAGACGTCTTATAATTGGGGAGGCTGGAAAATTTATCGAAGACATTACTGATTTACCGTACAAAAGTTACGATTATAGCAAAGTATTAGGATCGTGTTGCGAGAATGTTGTGGGATACGTGCCAGTACCGCTGGGAATCGCTGGTCCCCTGTTAGTCGACGGTGAATTCTATCATGTACCAATGGCAACCACCGAGGGATGCCTGGTAGCATCCACTAATCGCGGAAGTAGAGCTTTGTTGAAATGCGGTGTTACCAGTCGCGTGGTCGCCGACGGGATGACCCGAGGACCAGTTGTACGATTTCCGAATATCGTTAGAGCCAGCAAGGCAATGAGCTGGATGCAGGACGAAGAGCATTTCCAGGAAATGAAGGACAGCTTCGATGTGACTAGCAGATTCGCGAGATTGACAAAGATCGACGTACGCATAGCTGGTAGACATTTGTTTATTCGTTTCGTCGCAACGACCGGTGACGCGATGGGAATGAATATGCTGTCCAAGGGCACGGAACAATCGTTGAACACAGTCAAAGAATATTTCCCTGATATGGAAATCTTATCGTTGAGTGGTAATTTTTGCACCGATAAAAAACCGGCGGCGGTGAATTGGATTCAAGGTAGGGGTAAAAGCGTCGTTTGCGAGGCCGTGATTCCTGCAGACATCGTTACCAATGTCCTAAAGACTTCAGTTCACGCTTTGGTTGACGTGAATATAAGTAAAAATATGATCGGATCGGCTATAGCTGGCAGCGTAGGTGGTTTCAATGCTCACGCTGCGAATATTGTGACCGCGATTTTTATAGCCACGGGTCAGGATCCTGCACAAAATGTTGGCAGCAGTAACTGTATGACTTTGATGGAACCGTGGGGAGCAGACGGTACGGACTTGTACGTGTCTTGCACAATGCCTAGCATAGAGATAGGCACCATTGGGGGTGGAACCGGTCTTCCTGCACAAGGGGCGTGTTTAGCTATGTTAGGCGTTAAAGGGGCTAACGCTAATCAACCTGGCGAAAATGCCAGCAGATTAGCTAGGATTGTATGTGCTACAGTACTTGCCGGTGAATTGTCACTGATGGCTGCTCTCACGGCCGGTCAATTAGTCAAAAGTCATCTTAGGCATAACAGGTATGTTGATAAAAAGAGAAAACTAAAATATTAATATATCATTTACTTATGATCGGACAAATTTAATGATATTGAGTTATGTTTCAGATCAACTACCACAGTAGCAAATGCAATAACTGTTCCCGAAACCAATTTGGGAGATACATTGACTGTGCCAAATGTTTTAGAGCCTGTACAAAACGTTTGTAAGGAGTTTATAGAAAAATCTTAGCATTAATCGTATGTGAACTGGTTCTGGTTTGATCTTGCGTACGCAATGTCGTACAACTGCTTCAACGTAATATTTCAAAGAAATGATTAATTCATGTACGTAAAAGATATATATCACACCTAAAAAGAAAGAAATAGGAACAGAACTATAAGAAAAATGAAACTGAAATGACACGATAAGAATCTTAACAATAACGGAGTGATATAGACATTGAAATGGAAAAGTACTTTGAATATCTTATGCATACGATTTACGTTGCAGACAGAGCATAGAGTTTTAAATGTAATGAAATATATGTATACTTAATTTTCAACGAACTTGCGCGATTAACAAAGGTTGTATGAAATTAGCGTTGTGCAAAGATTATTTTTGCGTACAAGATCATATTTTTACATAGTGCAATATTAATTTTTAGCTGTAGTAATTTAATCGATCAGATCGTCATAATAAAACAGTAACAGGACTTAATCGGAGGCTGTACATTATGTAGTATACCGAGTACAATCGAAGTAATGAATTGTCTTTGGAAATAGAAATATATACATATATAATTATGGTATTATAATGCAAATAAAAAATCGTAAGTTTTATTATTTGTTTCTGGATGTTTAAATAATCTAAAGACTAGGTGGAGTCAGTGAAAATCTAAACGCATTATAATGTATAAAACTTTATTAGTACAAACATATTCGATCCAATGAAAAATATTTGAAAAAAAAATAAAAATAAATAATAAATTATTGATACAACAAATTAGATATTAATTTTCTTTCACTATGCATGCCTAGGTATGAAGAAATTGATATAACACAGCCTAATAAGATACCTCTAAGAAATTAACTACAAATCTAAATTTTACATTTTCTCATAAGTTTCCTCATAACCACAAGTGGTGCAAGTATGTGTATATGTATCATCATCCTCATTATATGTGTCTTCTCCAAATTCGTGTGTATGAGAAGCCTTTGATGTTTTATTATACAATGAGCTTCTAACTTCCATTCGCAATTGTTTGATCTGTATAAAAAGAAATCACACTTAATTAAACACAGTATTTCTAAAAAGATAGACTATTATTTTATACTTCAACATAAGAGTAATATTAAAGTTCCACACACGATTTCTACCTTTTTATTAAATTTTTTAATTTTAGTTCCTTCCCGTTTAATATCACGTAGCTCCTTTTCCTTTATTAATTTCTCTTCTGAGCCCCAAACTTCTAATGCCCTCTGTTCCACTTGTAAATGCAGATATAATTTCATGTCACCCCAATTCACATTGTGGGGATTTTTTCTTATAATACACTTCAATGGAGGTTCTCTTTTTTCGAAATCACAATCCTTTAATAAGTACTCCTGTTTGGCTTCAGTTTTTGTAATTAAAGAATGCTTTCCCTGCGAATCCCTACGAAATGAAACAGAATATCACAATTTTATACAATTTGAGCAATTAATTAGAATATGAAAAATACTTTTACCTGCAGTTATCACATACACTTAAATTGAAAGTTTGTAACAGGTAGGAGTCCTTAAACTCAGTTTTACATTCATCACATTGAGGTAAATCAGTAATAATAGGAGCAGGGATTGATGTTATTTTTATCTGTAATGTAAAGATCATTAAGAGTTCAGAAGTTTTAAATAATTGTGTATTATATAATGTACCATTTGTTCTTCTAAATCATCATTTTCTTCTATAAGAAAACCACCACCACTGTCTATCACACGTTGCACTTGTACTTTCTTTGTTTTGCCATTTGCTGAATCTCCATTCTCTCTTTAAGAAATACACATGAAAAAAACACATATTATTCTTAGCAACCAAAAATATGTAAAAAATATATTACCTACCCCCTTAAATAGGGATGAGACACGATTTTCGCTTTTCTTAAAAGTAAAGCTTTCTCTCTATTTCTCTTTGCACGTTCCTTAACGTCCAGTGTATCTTGAGACATTTTTTATGTGACTTTAATCTAAATAGAAAATAATATTTAATTTTTGTAATGACCGTCAATGTACATTAAATCTATAACAGGGTATACAAAATTACCGTAAATTAATAGCGTTGAAAATATACAAGACAGAATTGTTGTATACCTAATCTGTGTATTCTAACAAAGCAACTTTGCGTGACATTAAACAGATCACAAAACTCTGGGCCGAAGATACCTCGTTCGTGTCACAATTTGAAAATTAGAATTGTGTACTTCTATGCTATGATATTCAACGATTTATATCGAAAAATACAGAAAAATAGTCCATAATTTATTTACATGTTCTTCCAAATAGTGTGAAGGTGTTTTTTGAATTCTCTTGTATTGATTTTGTGTGTAAACAAAAATCAATTGTACTGTTTACAATCAATATTTATGCTGACAGTTCGCGTGTTGACCAAGCATTCAGATTATAGCTTAAAAAACATAGATTAATCACCCGTCATTGATAATAATAATAAACAACCAGAACACTGTCAAAATCGTATTTAATCGTGGAATACCTTTTTTTGACCGGTGGCGCCATCCGTGGCGAATCGCCGAAACTGCTAGCCCACATGCTCACAGACATCGGGTCCCTGGCGCCTCCACGGGGGGTTCTATGACCCCGCGATCTCATACACGAGGTCCTGGCGCCACCTGCGGGGGTTCTGTGACCCCACGTTTTCACTACACGGGGTCCCTGGCGCCACCTGCGGGAGTTCTGTGACCCTACGTTCTCACCACACGGCCACACGGGATCTCTGGCACATGTTCCTGGGGTGCTATGACCCCATGTTATCACACACCGGGGGTCTCTTACGTTGCCCGGGGGTTCTATGACCCCTCTTAGTCGGTGGAAGCACTAGAGTAGTAGAGCCGCGACTTACACATGTATATTTTCGTGAAATCTTTGACAACACTAGGCAACACATTATAAGTAAAAGAGTGTCGATCTTCGAATAAAATTTCATTTCTGATTCGACAGCAAGACGTGTTTCAAGCAAAAAGGGATTTGAAATTATTGTTAGATGCACAGCACTACGGAAAAAAGATAAACGCTAAGTCACGCTAGTAATATTGAAAGCACAGATGATCTTTGATCTCTAATCACTATGTTCAAGACGGAAAATGTGTAATGGCCGTATTTTACCACATATTTGCAGTGAAACACGGCTCCAAAAAAGTACATATATACGAAAAAAGGATCTAATATAAAATGAACACACTAATTCATACGAAAGCGATGATAATCGGCCACGGCAGAACGATCCGACGTACGTACAATTAATTTCATTCCATAATAAATTAGAATCATAATTTATCACTTTTCATGCGTACTTTATAGATATTGTGCACGTTACATTTATATAACAGATGATTTCGTGAATGGAACTATTTATATGTGTGACAGATTAACAAAAATTTGTCACTGTTCTAACTTTTTCCTCTATTAACCTTACGATTTATGTAATTACTTAAACAGTAGGTTATGTTGTGAAATATTTTTTAATAATAGCGGCTTAATGTATTCATGATAGTAATAGTTCTATGAATTGAATAATAATTTAATTACTTTGAGTAATGATAAAAAGTTATTGACAAAAATATTAAATGAAAATTAAATGGTATTATGTTAACAATTTTATTATTAAAATAAAGCGTTTGAATGACATCGAAATCTGTATCATAAACGAAACTAATGAAATGACAAATGTGTATAATTTAATTGTAAGTGTGGTTATTTCAGAATATGGTTGTTTCAAGTTGTGGTACAATACCAATCAAATACATGGAAGTCTGGCACTTATTTACACTGGTAAAAGAGATCCAAGAAACACTAGAGTATTAATACATTCTACAATAACACAAACCTGTAATAATATTAATATTAATCCGTCATATTTGCAACTCCGTACGTTTTATATAACACCGACATGGAAGGGTCAAGAATCATCTTCCAAAGTGGAAGATACAGTGAAAAATATCAAAGAACAAAAGGAACTCAAAGAGAAAATGGATAGTACTGTTAAACAGTCTACTTCCAAAGCAGTGGTAGAAAAGCGTACCCTATGGCAGAAAGTCAAGGGAGAGATATTGCATTATTATCATGGGTTTAGATTATTGGGGCTTGATATGAAAATTTCAGCAAAGCTAGTTTGGAGAATTTTGCGAGGTAAAGAACTTAGCAGAAGAGAACACAGATTGGTAAGTAAAAAAGTACCATTGTATCTGTATAATTGGAAGTCGCACTTTTGTATCTGTTCTAACCTTTCATTGATTTTAGCTTATAAAAACAACTGGTGACCTGTTTAGGCTTATTCCGTTCTCTGTTTTTATTATCGTTCCTTTTATGGAATTTCTATTACCCCTTGCTATCAAGATTTTCCCTGGCATGCTACCATCCACCTTCCAAACGGCAACAGAGAAGGAGGATAAATTGAAACAAGCACTAAAGGTTTGAGTTCAACATATTATTTATGCAATAATCATTTGGTTTGAATTTTACCTTCAGGTTTTTTATCTCAGATTAAAATTGAGATGGCTAAATTCCTACAAAAAACACTGGATGACATGGCAGTACAGTCGTCGGATTATAGGTCGACAAAGGCTAAGGAGTTTGCGGAATTCTTCTATAAAGTTCGAACCTCTGGTACCACAGCCACAAATGAAGAAATAATGCAATTTAGCAAACTTTTTGAGGATGAAATTACATTGGACTCCCTTTCGCGGCCACAATTAGTGGCATTGTGTAGAGTATTAGATGTGCAAACTCTGGGAACGACGAACTTTTTACGATTTTTACTTCAAATGAGATTGAGAAGTCTTTCTGCGGATGACAAGGTATTCTGTTCGGCATTATTTAGTTCATGTAACTTGTAACGTAGCTGCTACCCACCTTCGTCTACAATTCATATCTATTTCCTCAGCTGATAGAAAAGGAAGGTATAGAATCTTTGACTAGAAGTGAATTACAGCAAGCCTGTAGGGCACGCGCAATGCGAGCATACGGTTTGCCGGAAAGCAAGTTGAAAGAGCAATTGTCTCAATGGCTGGACTTGAGTCTGAACAAAAAAGTCCCACCATCGTTATTGCTTCTCTCGCGAGCACTCATGGTCCCAGAAACCATACCGATGTCGGACAAATTGAAGGCTACTATTTCAGCCCTTCCTGACACTGTTGTCGCCCGTACTCAAGGAGCAATTGGGGAGAAGGAAGGTAAAATGGATCATAAGACTAATATTGAAATAATCAAGATGGAAGAGCGTAAGATCGAGGAGGAACGGCAAGAGAAGAAGGAAAGCGAGCCTCAGCCATCAGTCTTTATGGAAAAGGCTGACGAAATTACAAATACAGACGTGAAAGTGTTAGAGCAGGCTTTAGATAATATTGGAAAGGTTTGTACCGATCAAATTCTGCAAAAAATACTTTAGAACGTGAAATTGTCACTCACAGATGTACAATTTTATAAAGGATAAGAAGAAGATGTCGGTGGAGAAGGAGGAATTGAAGGAGCTGAAAGAAGAGATGGCCGATTATCAGGAAGATCTTAAAGAACTTTATGAAATTAAAGCGGCTGCGAAGGGCCAGGAAGATGTAGAAAGTATTAAAGAGTCCAAGGGCGCTAAGCGATTATTTAATAAAGTGAACAAGATGATTGGAAAGATGGATGCGGTGTTGGAGCAGTTGGAATCCAAGAAGCAAGTTAAACAGAAGGCTGTAGGCTCTGATGCAGAGGAATCCCCTTCTTCTAAAAACGTCGAGGAATTAGTTAGAATCGACGAATTAATTATCGCTATTAAACAAATTCAAAATGTACCTGATGAGCATCGGTTACGTCGCATAGCAGAAATTTTGGCAAAAATTGATGACGACAGAGATGGTTCTATAAAGATTGAAGATGTTCTAAAGGTAATGCACATTCACGATTACTTAATATAAATAAACAAATGTATCCGTAATGTTTAGCAAATATTTATATGATTATTTCACAGGTTGTGGAACTAATTGGAAAGGAAGATATTAAATTAAGTAAAAATCAAGTACATGAATTAATCGAGTTAATCGATAAAGAAGAAATCTTAGAAGTAGAAGAACAAATTCAAAAGTCATTACAGAAAGAGTCGAAATCGGAAAGTTCGAAAACGAAAGAAAATTCCGAAGAGAAATATATTCCGCCAATATCTCCAGTTCCTGCGACACCCGTAACGACTGAAAAAGGTTTTGGTAAAGAGGAATTAGACGAAGATTACACTGCACACTCACCCAAACAGGAAAGAGAGAAGTCGGCTGCGGTTCTTAAAGGTAGTTCCTCTTCCGACGCAGTGAGAAATGCCCCATTGGGCCCTGGTGTCCCACCACCGACAAAAAAAGCGGAAGGCTCTAAACAGCTGTGATTACCGCACAATAAACTATAAATTAATGTATGTAATTATTAATACAATCTTTTTACCGGACATTCATCGAAGGAGATAATGCATCGTCATCTCTATATATATTTTCACGCATACATTTTTTTAGCAACTGAGTTTGAATACAGTGAAAATCTTTTACGAAGTCTTGAGACACAGGAAAAGTCTTCATAGGATAATTACAATAGTTTACATGTACGTATCAAACGGTTCTATCATGAAACGCTGCCGCATACATAGTCTTCGCTACTTAGGAACAAGTTTTACCGAAATCGCTAAAAGAACGTTGAACGAATTTTTGTATTTATTATGAAAGCAGATTTTGAATATTTTCATTAAGACTGCGATGCATTTAACGGCATCTGTTTGTCATTTTGATCTAGAAATTGCAAGACATCTGTGCTGGCCACAAAATCACCACCTTATATGCAAATTCTTGAATATGGAAAAAATATTGTTTAAAAAATTATACGTGACAATACTGCAGTCGTTGATATTGTTGATTAGCAATGAGATTACAAACCGAGCAACCTGTTTTTGTTTTAGTGAAGCTCAATTCCAAAATATTGTACTATCGCGAAGAATCATTCCACCTGTCCGAGTATTGACTATTGTTACAGAACTATAAACAATAAACACAGATCTCTGTGAGTGAAGTTCAAGGAAAGATATATTGTACATTTATAGGATAAAGTAATTTTATTAACTGTAATGTACATAAACAGAGAATATTGTCCATTAAATGTATGCACTGAATACATAAAAGAAAAATATTTATGTAAAGCACATAACATTTGAACAATAAATACCTCTGTCTTACATACAAAAAGAGGAAATTCAAAATCAATTATTACTTGCAATTGAAAGTAAATGAAACGTTATCTCTGGAGTATGTTAATTGTCAACATAAGAAAAATTAAACACTATTTGCGTATAGAGCATAGTATCGGTGCAGTAATAATAAAAAAAAGTGGCAAGATTAATTTCAATACACATGTGTAGTAGTGTACATATATTTGCACAAAATTGCAATATAAATAAAATCTATTATTATATGCGAGTTATTCGTATTTCGAGAGTAAAGAAATGAGAATAGTAATGATGCCCAGGGTGACATTTACTTTTTTACTTTTGTGCATCAAACTATCTGTTTATGTAATAAACTATTTATCTAAACAAAATATATAGTTTTATTCGGAAATAATGCTTTCTTAATTTATGTGTACAATTACTCTTATTAAAGACATTCACGTATATATGCATTGTCATTTTGAACCTCTTTGTATTTTCTAATAATTCATGAGCAGAAATTCGAAACACCAAACTGTATATCTGATTATATAAAAATGATCAATAACTTTTAAATTTTTTAATATTATTTTTTTTAACTTTAAATTATCTAACGTCATTAAACAAGTACATAAGAAGATAAATATTGAAGCCAATGGTTGTCGAACATCTGTACATACAAGGGGTTAGTAACAAGAGAGCGGAGGGTGTAAGAAACACTCAACCACCTGGATAGCTCACGAGAGACAGGAAATTTTCGACTACTGCGCGGATTCCTTTTAAAGTCTAGAGAGTGGAGATGCGGTATTGCGGAAGGGGTCGACTTTTGCAGGTATCAGGAATTTAAATGTTTTTGCTGACTAAGACTTCCTGGAAGGGTCTATATATCTAATACGACCATGGGACAGGACGAGGGTCCCATAAATTGATATGGAGAACGTAGAAATTTTTGTAACAATTTAAAAAAATGTGACGTAAAATCACTTCCAATTGATATGGTACATTTGTGGTTCTGATATGTGCTACGTGGAACAAAATAGGTTCTTGTACATGCTAACGTGGAACCCGTTAGAACCCGTGGAACCAAATAGGTTTCTGTACATTTTTGTATATGCTAGCGTGAAATTAAAACGGGTAGATTCCTACTATTATGCTAGAATTGGTCACTTGGTGCAGCACTTGCCCGGGAACAACGAATTCCCAGGCGTGAGGACTCTCATTTCCTCTCTGATCCAACTTAACTTTAGCTAGCCAAACTTCTATATCTACAAGTCCGTGGTTTGGTTTGGTATTTAAATAGGGAAGGAAAGGGTTGCAGTGATTTCACAGCTTGGTCGTTATCATCAGTTATCATTATCGCTGTCAGCTGCATGTCGAAGTTGGAAGTGTCGGAGTAGCAGGTGGATGCTTCGTTTAATATTCGTCTATCACTAAATGAGTTTGTTTTAACATTTAACGAGATCAAGATGTTCATTAAACCGTTCAAAGTTAAGTCAAATAATCAACTAAAGGGTACAGAAAGGTTGGTACGATATATCGTTGCTATAAGCATGGAAAATAATAGTCTGTTTCTCAGAGTGTCTCACAAGTAATGCGGCTTTTTGCAGTATTTATTTGTGTAAACATTGCAGATTACTTATGAGATAATTAAATAATTCACAAACATGTACTATATTTTTGTTTTACTGTTAATTAGGAAAAAATTATGTCAAGAAATATTGACAGCATACCCGACACTGACAGATGATGAAATACAGTCATTAATCCCTAAGAAAGAGGCAATAAGTGCTATGAAGATTGCAACTCATAGCGGGCAATTAGGCAAAGTATATTGTGTTGCCAAAGTACCTATGTTTTTCCAACTTGACTTTTTGCACCTCCTACTATTACCCACTATATATACTTTATGGTATCATCCAAACTTGTTAAAAGTTTTTACAACGAAACTTCCAGTGGTTTCAAAATTAGCGGGTGGTGCAGATCTTATGTTACCTGGAGTGATCGTTAATGAACCAGTAACATTGTATACTTTTGGGAAATTACACAAGGGTACACCTGTTTCAGTTGATACAGATGACAATAAGGTTTGTGTCAATTTTTATTGTCACTTGTCACAAAGAAGTATAAGTTTGTTTTGTATGTAGGCATCTGTTGCGGTTGGTATTACTGCACGATCTAGCGAGGACATGTATATGTCAGGAGGCCATGGGAAATGCATAGAAATTTTGCATGTAATAGGCGATACGCTTTGTCAGTTGGGAAAGCCACCGAGTAGACCAAATTTAGGACCAGCAAACATTGGTAATGATGATGATAAATTAGACAATCTGGAAGAAACTAGCAATCAGGTTAATGAAAGTTATGATAATCCACCTGTTGATGCAATGAATGATTTAGAAGTTTCTAATGAGAATGTGCCAAAAACTGAATCACCATGTGAGGTAATTTGTAATGTACTTTGCACAAGTAACTTGAAATTATATTCATAGGAAACTATTAATATATTATTTGTTTTATAGGAAAATGTAGAAGAAGATGAAGTAGAAGAAACTGAACAAATAGGGGCTGCAGTCCTTGATCAACAAGAGGCAGTAATAGATCCTGTACAAGAAATGGATAACTTACTAGAGTATTGTTTCTTGAAGGCATGCAAGACATCTGTAAAGTCCGGTGATCTACCAATGTTAGTGTCCAATTTCTTTAAGAATCATTTGATGGCGGCATGTCCACCAGATAAGAATGTAGACATAAAAAAATCTCGGTACAAAAAGTTATCCGTGTTCTTAGCAGAAATGAAAGCAAAAGGTGTTATTAATACTTCTATTACAAAAGGTGTTGAAAGTATACTGTCGATTAAGGTAATATTATTATACTGGAAAATTTCGTTGTACAGTATAAATACTAACGAACTCTATATTACAGTTTGATCATCCATCGTTAAGGAAGCTAGTCATCTTAGAAGAGCCTACACCGGCGGAACCAGTAGTGTCGAACACAGCAGTGGTCTCTGAGTGTTACAAAGTGACTGCAGACGTGGTGCCAGTATTGTCGAAATTCGGATACGAGTGAGTATAGAGCGTCACGCCTAGGGAGACACCATTTTACCGCGATACAATAATTGCAGAGAGAATGATTTTCTGTGCAGAGCAGAAGTCGACAACTGTTACATCATATACCATTATGCTGTATTATATGATACGAATTATGTACATTTTACTCCCATACGATGATTGCAGAAAAGGGGACGTAATGAAAAGAGCTGAGATCAGAAAATGTTTTACTGAATACGTGAAACGGGAGAACCTACAAGATGGAAAGTAAGTAATTCTTTACAGTCTATTGTGGAACAAGACCCCTAGATCAGCTGTGAAGAGTTAAAAAAACTAGAAAAAGTGCGATTTTGGTCGTTACGACTGGCAAATCGAAGAATCCGGAGATCGCGAGTTTAAATCCGGCTGGCTCGGTCCTCCTTTTTTGGTCCTACACTATGGTCTACTGTATCTGAGTGTGATTACGTAATGTTTTCTACTTGCAGAATGCTGAAGTTGAATCCACAGCTCGCGGGAATTATGAAAACGAAAGCGGATCAGGTGACTGTCTCGATGGAGGATGGAATTAATAAGTTTATAGGACGAATGACGCACATGCATGAAGTTACCTTAGCAGGAAATAAGTTACTACATACGGGAAAATTGGAACCAATTGATATGAGGGTCACAGTTCGATCCGGTGGTAAAAAGGTATAACGATCGAATTTACATTTGAAGTTTAGATTTTGAAAATTTACAGCCGATCTTGGGCTAAACAAGTTGTGAAAAATATCCCAGTTAAGATTCTATATTTCTTACATTAAAGGTAACGCTGGTGAACAATTTGGAAACGTTCGGTATAAACTCGAAAGAATTCAGTAAGGAATGCCAAAATATTGGTGCGAGTGCGACAATTACGGACGAACCTGGAAAGAAAACTCCTAGCGTTCTTGTTCAAGGAAATCAAATTCTATATGTGTATAAGTTACTCACCGGTAAGCGGTAAACAGTTGACGCGCTCTGCTAAGTTAAATACCCTGTATGTTCAAGTTAAATAAATATTGCTTTTGTTACAGAGAAATACCAAATTAAGAAGACTTACATAAGAGGGTTAGAGTTTGCTCCGAAAAAGCCAGGTGTCCATAAAAAGTAGAGAAACAATTGTCTATCCGTGGATGTCACGTCGTCAACTAACCAAACCTGTACTTCAAATGCGTTTGACTTTCGTTCGCGATCGTTGCATTTTCCTTTCAATTTGAACTTTGTAATACCGTTCAGCTATTCGATTAAAGAGCCTCGTGGTATCGTAAAGACTGCGTCTGCATACCGTATGCCGCAACTACAATGTCTGCTCTTAAAACGAAAAACATTTAAAACAATCAATCATGTTTTACTATTGTGCGTTGACTCGCGAATAAAGGAATTCTCGACGAAACAGCTCGGTGTTCGTTCTTCTATTCCCTTGTGCCTCTATCTATATGTAGACATTATTCTCCAACAGGACAACAGAATTCATCTGCTCTTTGTAAAAACTTTCCAGTGGAAATCCAAGGTTTAGTGTTGGAGAGGGCCGGGCAACAATAACTGGAGGATCAAAGTTTGTTAATATAATTTATTGTATATCGAGGTTTCAACATGGAAAAGTACAAATATTGCAATGTAGGGCCCGCGAGCTCACCTCGGGTGGGAGGGAGGGAGGGAGGGAGGGAGGAGGGTACAATTTCACAGGAAGGAGAGACAACATACCTTAAGACGTCTTCAAGACATTGTTTTTCTTTTTGTTCTGTTCTGACGGGAATAAGCTTGTTAATGTTTTCGAAACCGAGAGTATCAATGTACTCTATAGATTTTCTGCGTCTTCTTTTGCTCGTGTGTGTGTTTTTTATACGTTCCTCGTTCGTTTGCCTGACAATGGGGGGAAACAGCCGACGGATCGGGGAACGATCCGTCGAGATTTCACTTGAGTAAAGGAAGGTTCCCTCCTCTCCACGGCCCCCGCATATATTTAATACTCGTTTTGTTTTTTTTTGTTCCTGCTACCAGTACGCACGGGCGCGTCACGATGCGACGTCTGATACACGCGACGCGCGCGTGCGTGTCGTGACAGTTATTATTCTTTTTTTTTTATCATCATCATCATCATCGTCATCATCATCTTCACTTTCTGTTCCTTAACTAAGCAGGCTGTCTCTGCGGTCGTGACCGCTCGAATCGGATCGGATTTCCAGCCGATTCGTCGATCGAGGAAACGATAATTCGAGAAAAGTGGCACTACCCCCTTTTAATGTGTGATCAAACGCAAGCGACACTCGAGGGGCCAAGCCATTTAATTTCCTCGATTCTCGAAACTGTCCAATAGTACTACTTACTCGTTAGCTCGACGTGTTTGTGGGCGGATATGACTTAACAATTCGCGGATTTGTGGATCGTTGAAAGGACTGGGACGACTTGATGGTGACGGTCAGCGGACAAAGATGTAGCGAGCTCGTGTCGGAAGGTTTCACATATCTCGTGACAATCAATTTCGTTCAACTGCACAAAACACACGTATTACTTTCGCTCCTGGTTGATTCCAACGAGCACGTTAAATCTCTATCGTCGACATGGTACACCCGGTATAACCCTCGAGATGACACTGTTTCAAAATGGGGGGCTTTCTCGTTTAAAAACGTTCACGTTCAACGCTTGATGTATCCACAAATCTCCGAAATGCTGAATTACAATAACTTTTTAGAATCTGCTCTCTGAAATACGACAATCTCGTCAACAGTCTATCGTTTCTCATTCCATCTATCGACGAATCCTGGCTAAAAATAACGTTCAAGCACCCTCGGTTCCCATTTTGGTACGCTCCCATCCACATCTCGAAATAAAGAATCGCTTCGCCTACTATCGATATTGATCGATCACGATCGACGAGCGCGACACGGCCGCTTCGAGACGCCTTTCATCTCACTCTCTCCCTCTCTCGCTATATTCTAAATCGCTTCTTCTCATCATTCTTTTTTTTTTGTTGGGAACATATATTGTGCCTACCGTTGTTGCCTGTTTATCATCCAGTTGTAAACACGACCGTGATCATTGCCACAATCATCGCCAAACATCGTCATTCTTCACGATTTAATCACCGAAATTTCGTTATCATCATCATCATCATCATCATAACCGATTCGTGTCTCTCACGTCATTCATTCTTTCTTTCGCTCGAATTCTCGTTTTCGCCTGTCATTCTCTCTTTTCCTTGCTCTCCGTCTCTTTTGCTCTCACTCTTTCATTCTGTCACACTTTCTTTCTCTCTCTCTTTCTTCCGTTTTTCGTCTTCGGAATTTTTCATAGTTTTTTTTCTTTTATGCAACACATAATGCGACTAGGTAGTACAGGTTAATTAATAATTAATATCGTTAGTTATACAATAATAACGTATGACTAGACAATGCAAGATAATAATTATATCGTAAATAGTAATAATCATGGATCGCAATTTATATCAACAATTGTGATGGCGCGCACGTGTTCTCGAGAATGCTTGTTGTTTATTCGTTTTTAAATTATCGTTATGTGTGTGCCTCTTTGTGTGCGTGAATGGTCTCCTCTTTTCGTGTGTATGTATGCTGTCCTCTGTGTGTGTATGGTAAGTATGCGTGTAGATGTATGACAGTACACTGATGTGTTGCATCGAACGTTACAAATTTATTGGATTTCTTTCTTTTAGATTCAACGAAATCGTTAATTCAGTTTCTCTTTGACGACCATTCCCGAAAGTTCACCTCGGAGAACGGTGATGAAATGCCAAATCGTTCTTGTAAAACGAGTTATATGCGTTATCATTGGTAACTAAATTACCATGATTGTTGTAATGCGTTGACACGCGTGTATAAATGCGTGTCACAGGTGTGTGTAACGTGTACCTATGTATACGTGTGTGTGTGTGTGTGTGTGTGTGTGCATGTAGAGGAAGCTTCTTGCTCTTGTACTACATATTTATATCGGTATCCCCGATTAACCTCTTAAAAAGCACGGCTCCGGTATATACGTGTAAGATATACAAGGTGTGTGTTGTCGCGCGACAACAGCCGGCGCGTGTTGTCACCGAGATGCTTTGGTAAATGTTTCACGTGAGAAATATATGCGTTCGTAATATAATAATAATGCAATACAATATAATGCAATATAATATAATAATATAATGTAAAGTAATATAATATAATGTAATATAATGTGTATTATAGATATATCTAACCTCCACGCAATACTTGAATGGATTTCACTCTATCTATAGTTTGCGTTAAACAATACGAGTAAGTAATTAATAATCATGCGATAAGTACACGGTAATATGGATAAATGACGATAATTAAATACCGATACACATATACGGGAGAGGTTTATGCCCGCCAACGCGGAACTCCCAAATCAAACCTGTGCCCCGGCTCCCCTCCGGAAAGGTACATACATATTATATACTCAGAACAAAGTATACCCGCGAAACACTCGAGAAAGAAATGATCGGTTCCCATCAGTTCGCTGCGGTGACCTTCGATCGAAAATCCATCCACGTCCTTTTGCATCGTTAGTACACGCGGTTGTCGATCGTTGCGCGTATTGAACATCCCAAAGAAGAATCGAAACACGTTCTCGAAGTGAAATGCAAAATTACCTTTCGTCAGATTTCTGCCAGTGACGCGGCCCCCTTTTCGTTTTGGCGCGCGCATACACACACTACGTCACGATTTCCACAAACGCAGAATACGAAAACAATCTGGACCGCCGTATATATACGAGGCGTCCACGTCTGGCGAATTTTCAGACCGCACATATACGGCGCTCACAGCGAACTGGTTCAAAAGCCCGTTCGAGAGCGTTTGGACAATCGAGTTTCTCTACTCTTTAAGAGGTTATGTAATCTAGTGGCGCGACACTTGATAGGATCGATCGGTAATAACGGTGAGATCACACGGTGCCCTTCTCGGCGACGGCCCCCCTCCCCCTATCTCGCGTGAAATAGTATCGTCAGGTTCATAGCGATGATTAGAGGTGCTTCTTGCTAAAATGTCAAAGCATCGGAAAATTAAACGTTCTCCACTAGTCACAAACTTCCCGTCTCGTGTTTACTAAAAGTTGATTCCCAACAAGCGTCACGTGTGTTCCGTTTGTCAGGGGGGTTCGATAATTCGGTCCAGTCGACCGAGACGTTTCGATTGTGTACCTTGGAAATTTGAATATCGTTATTCACGAACGTCTCGGCGCCGTCCAGATGATTGTAAGAAAAAGAAGCTCGGTTTATACTTCGAACGGTTGGTCGATGCGTGGGAACCTTAGGCCTGTGCACGGTTGACAGTAGTGCAAGTCCGTGCGTGATCATCCGTAGCCATTACTTCCTCGTCTGACCAAAAACGATCCAAATCTACTACAATTCGAGTCTATTATATTATAATATAGACTTTCGTCGCTTGTTCTTGAGTCAATAATTACCTATGGCAATCCCTCTACCACGGTCAGTCTTTACTTTGTCTACCCCCCCCCCACTGTGCTCCCTCGGACGTCTCTCCACTCCCACCCTGAAACTCGTCGTTTTTAAGAATAAATAATCCCTACACCTTTAATCCCCGTTTACGTGTCTCTGGTTTTCTCGATAATTCGATCAATCGCACGATATCTCGCGTTCAAACGCCACGGTTGAAAAGCGCGCGAATTGTTTGTCTCCGACCCGAAATTTTTCATTTCTTGTTTCTCACGTTTCTCCTTTCAATAGTCTCTCTCTCGCTGCGCGATATTATCGCTACTCCTGTGTATACATATAGTATACGTATATATATTCATATACGATCGTTATTATCACTTATGATTCGTGCAGTCCTTCGTACGGAACGTCCGATTGATACGTTGATTTATACACGACGGAAAAGATCGTCGATAGTTTCGTCGACGGCCCTATTCCTGGGGATTTACACGTTCCTTCGGATCATTGGAAGCATCGGACACACTCGGCCGTGAATTCATCGGTTTTATCAATCCCCTTAACAGCGTGATTTTAACGAGAAATTCTCGCGCGACGAACCGATCGACGTCAGACACGGGATGAAAAAGAAAATCGTATGACACGACTTTCATTCGTGGTGTTTCGAATGAAAAGAAAGAAAAAAAAAAAAAAGAAACACTTTAACGCGTTTAATCTTCGCTCCCTGCTCCGATATTCCCTCCGTATTCATTATAACACACAATCTTCTACGTCGTTTAAATATTCTCCTATTCCCGTCCATTCTCTTTCCTGTCTCGACGTCGGCATCGTCGAGACCGCCTAGCGTAATCGTTTTGTTTTTGCTTATTCTCCTTATAGTAGCGTATCTTTAGTTTACCATTTTACCGTGTGCAAGTGACACACGTCTCGGTAACAATCGTCGTAGTATTATCGTTCGTTATTTCGTCTTCATTTCATTTCATTTTTCGTCGCTTCACGCATTTTAAATAGCGCCTTTCTTATCAGTTACAGTTAAATATCGCTATTAGTTACCGTATTAAAACCCGTCATAAAATACATTACTCTATTATAATCCGCGTTTTATTTTGTTCCGTTTTTTTTTTGTCCCTTACCGCGCGCGTTCCACCAGACGTCCAAACATTATTCTTCGCTATTTTCAACCCCCTTCAAACCCCCTCCTTAACCGTTCTTTATCTATCGTCAGACTTTTCTCTCGGTTCGCGTCTCCGCCCTCCCTCCCTTGCCACCCTCCTGTCGTTATTCTAATTTCGCTGGTTCGATTTAAAAATTACGAAGAGAATATCTAATTCAGATGGAATCATACCCACTCAACTCGCCTCGTTCCATTTTTACTTTCCACCATTCGATCCATCGGATTTTCTTCTCGATGGTCTGAACATCCCCCCCCCCACCCCTCCGGTCGAACGATTTCGTACGCAAATGGCAAATTCACCGTCGATCGGTTTTATTAATCGTATCTTTTTTTTCTTGTTGTCGGTTTTTTTCCATTGCTACACGCACGATCGTTTGGTATACTTTCCGTTGTTTTCGGTCTTTCTCTCGTTGCACACGCGCGCACGCGATCGTCGACGCGGTCCCATCGATCGCGATTATCGTAATTTTCAAGGGGAACACCTCTGGTGCCCGATCAACAATGATGATTCCAATTCGATCATCGGCCTTCGTACTTATGTCGCTCGCTGGCGCTAAAACGCACCGATACTTCAATTCGTTTTCATCCGAAGTCTAATTTAAATACGCGACACCGGCGTGCGGTCGGACGGCCAGGAGATAAATCGAGCGGAAGAGATCGATGCTTGTTGATATTTTTTTTTTTGACTCGTGGAATCGCCGCGGGAAAGCCTCCGAGAAGAATTTCAGAGTATAGAAAATTATTTTAGAGTACAGACATGAGTCTAAGAGTTTACAGAATTATTTGAGAGTACAGAGGCGAATTTAAGAGTTTATAGAATTATTTGAGAGTACACAGAGAAGAATTGAAGAGTATAGAATTGTTTAAAAGCACAGAATTTACCTTCTCTAAATGACATCCAAACATTAGAAAAATGGTGTTATTGTGACCACTAGTTCGTTATTTATCGTGAGCAATTTCGTAGTTTATAAAACAAAAGAATATTTTTAAAAATGTTTCAAATAGTCTTGAAATGACTATTGATTCTTGATTTTATGAAAAGAAAAAATTAGTGTACGAGATACCAGAAAGATGCTAGTGAGCGGGTTAAGTGAGTATCGACGTGTTAACATGTCTGACCACATTGCAATGCATAAAACATAGTTGTATGATACTTAGGTTCAGAATTTATACGATAGAAAGAAACATGAATTCAGTATATTCAGATCGTATTTGACCCAAGATAATGGTTAATAGAGTTTCCTCGAGGAAAAACGATCCTTACCGATCTCTGGTCTGAATTTAAATCAGTAATTAAACGGAACATTATTAATAGTTTAAAAATGAACTTTTCAATATAACGAAGCGTCATCTTTAATAAATAATCCTCCACAATGTGTTCTTTCCTCTGAACGCCGAACGACCGCCGGTGTCTACCAAAATTGGTTCCGATAGCGCATCCGACTCGCTCATCGATCTATCAATATTAATATCGCGTATCACATTGTTAATTTACATGACGATACCGGACCACGCAAACACGAGTCGAACGGAACGTAAACGGAAGCTCGTGGTCGATCGATCGGTCGATCGATCAATCGTTTATTCGGATCCACGATCATCGTAGTGGGAACCCTTTGTTTCGGGGTCACCCCGCGGAATCGCTACCAGGGATTTAAACCGGTATGTTTTTGATACCGGTATTATGCCATCGAAGCTATACCGAAACCGATATATTACCGAAAACCGAAATGACTACGTCTTTCTTAAATAAGAGCTATAATAGCAAAAATTCGGTATTCCTATTGGTAAAGTTTGACAAATAAAAGTTAATTCGAAGTTTCTAAATATTTTTCGAACACTTGAACATTTGCAAACACACGAAAACTCTACCGCCAGCAAAGTGTTAATTCGGGTGAAAGAAGTCACGTCACGTGGTCAGATTTAAGAGCAACTTATTATATTTCCTTAAGTTACAAAATCATTCATAGTATCATCTTTCCTCCATCGGACGACAATCAAAAAGACAACGTTTGATCGTGTGTGTGTGTGTGTGTGTGCGTACGTATGATAGTCTGTATATGTATGTATGTTTTTCTCGTGACAGAATAGTCGGTGTAATGAATGGAACATATATATATATATACATATATGTATAAATAACATATACATACATATGTATCGTTATATGCTTTTCTCACGTTCACACGTTCGTTCTGTTTCTCCTTTCATTGCTTACCCTCGTTTTCCACATTGTATCTATATATATATATATATATATATACATATATATATATATATATTTCTTTATGTTCGTTTGTTTTCCATATTTTCTATTATCATTAATTTCTCTCGTTTATAGTTTTCGTTCGGTTTCTTTTGGTTATCAGTTAGTGCCCTCCGTAATTCACTTACGTCTACGGTTGTGTGTTTCGTCCCGACTTGAAAGCTGTAAAACGTTTTCTACAAAGACAATTCGTAAACACTCGGAAAGATTGTTTCGTGTGATTTGTTTTTCTTTTTTTTTTTTTTCTCATCGCGATCCCATGGAAATTACTGCAAAGCGTACTCTCCCAATCTCTTTCTCTCGCCTGTCGAATTGATGATCGTCCTGTGTCATATGCATTAATAATTTCATCTTTCCGTGGCGGCCCGTGCTCGCGGTTTCTTTGATCGTGTATCAAAAAGGAAATAAAGAATGGACCGCGGTATCACATCCACGTCCGTTCTAACTCTCTCACGCTCACTCTCTCTCACGTTCACTTTCACTCTCTCACTGTATCTCTCGATTATATCTTTCGTGATGTCCTCCGTACACACGTTTCGGAGCTAATCGTCCCGAGAACGACGGAAAAAAATTCTTTTGTATATATTGCACTGCGTTTCATCCTGCTCGATAATTAATGATAACCCCCATCCCCACCAAATATCGTCTCCACCTGTATGCCCTCGCTTATTTTTTCGTTTTGTTGTTTCTTTTTTTTTTTTTTTGTTGCTTCTTATTCTTCGGTTTTGATGAACACTTATTACATACAACGTTATAATATCGTAATGGTAAAATCGCTGGTATTATAATATAATAATTTCACGGTATATTCAGACACCGCGACCAACCGGGGGGTTAGCGAGCAACCGATTTTCGGACACCACGTGGATCCCCCATCGTATCACCGTGGATCTTCAACGCTGGGCACAGTAGACTCCCGTTAAATGTACTGGGTTCTTTAAAGTAGCGTTAGGAACGCCCTTAGCGCGCACCCCCCACTCTCTGTCGCGTTCAATGGTCAGTAATTGGTCCGTCGACCGAGCTACGACGAGGATCCTGCGTGCCATTGGTTAACACGTTGAATACCGTGGGGGTCACCGGTGACCCCACTCTAGGGAGTATACTTTTTGATATTATTAATATTGTACCATAAATCGGTAAACTTCTACAAATTGAATGCCAAAAGTATGATAACATAGTTGATTTTAATAATTTCATACAACAATTTATTCTTCTACACTCTGTATAACGAAAATTTTCAGAAACGGCATTCAACGTGTTAATTTTTTATTTTCTGAATTCGGACCAGCCTGATGGTTGGCGTTAGTTGGATGCTGTTGCTCGTTCGAATCACGTGACCTTTAGTTTTCCCCCGTTCGAGAAACAAAAAAACAAATTGTCCCCCTTATATATCTTAATACTGTCGATGAATAAACTTTCATTCGATTCTCCCATAGAAATTCCCCTCTCGTCCTTTCAATAGAAAAGGATAAATTGTCTTTTTGGCGATGGCTCGCGCGGGAACGCGTCCGTCCTGATTCGTGTTCGATCGATCGATCGAGATCGTTCGCGAAACGCGCTCTAATTACAATACGATTCTATCACGAATGATTATTTGTTATTTTTTTTCTTCCCTTAATTCTTTTTGTACCTCGAGGGCCCGGACGCCCGGTGGAATGTGGTAGAAGTTCGTCGATCCTCGTCTACGGGCGATCGAAGGACATTCCTTTAGGGAAAAACAAAAACATATAAAACGGACACGTTTTCGCATTGGTTTACATACAGAATCGAACGTACTGGGTTAGCTAACGGTTAAATGTGCCCTCTTCAAAGACGTGTGTGAAATGTTTAAAAACAACAGAGATCGCACAGATACATTGTATTAATGCGAAAATAATGCGACAATGACCTTCGACCTATTAAATATTGACGATGAATACACGAAAAAAAGGGGGAAAGGTAAAGGGCTGTAAAAGCTCGAAAAAGACTCGGAATGGAAAGTCGTAGACGGGACCACGAATGTCTTTTAATATTCCGCGCGAGGGCCCTCGTAACCGGATGGAATGTGTCTTCGATATATTCACGAAATCATCGAGAGATCTAGCCGAGCACCTCTCGTAAAAACGGCCGTGTCTCGAGTTTAACGAGCCACTAATTCCGCGTCGACCGTCCTATATTAACGCTATTAAACGGTGTGTGCGCGTGCTCGTGTAAACAGACGATCGAGAAAACACGAGATCGAGCGGAGGAAACCAGTCACTGCCCCGTCGATCCTCCGATCCTCGTTGAAAGATGATTCATCCGAGAGTTATGGATGCACACGCGCACGCACGGGGGATCAGAATCGTCTCGAATTTCGCGAAAAATCATGCGACGAAACCGTCCCTGGGGGATGATGGTTCGAAAGAATAGGAAACATACCACAGACGGCTTAATGACGGCTTAAAGGCGCCTCGGGCATAAAATAGCCGTAAAATGGGCGTCTTCAAGGCGTCATGTGCTATCTGGGACTCGGTTGATTCGAGAATTGAGATCGCAAGAAACGATCGGAGGATCGTCCCGATCTCGAGCTTTCGGATCGCGGGCGCCGACGACAATATAATCCCTCTGGTTCGCCACTATTCTTTTTAAATAATTTATATATCGCGTTTCGGTATGAGCAATTGATTACCGCACAGTCTTTCCGTCTCTCGACCGCCACCGATTGCAAAATATCGATTTTTTTAAAATTCAACCCTCCCGTCCAAAAATCCCTCACCCATCTCCGTCTGTTCCCCTACCCACCCTCGAGAGTCAACCAAGCGTACCGCTACCCCATTCCCCCTGCAAAATATAAATTATTTAAACGTGCATGGATCAAGGAGACTCGAGTATTTCGATATGAGGAAGAGACCGAATTTACCTCTGCGCGTTTACACCCCCTCGAGAAACTGTTCGCGACTCTACTAACACTTTGATGTCGGATGGCGTAGTAGTACTTGTTTCTTAAATAAAAACTGGACTAGTAAAAAAATAGGGAACTTTCTCTATACGTGAAGTTTGACGACTAAAAGTTACGTAGTAGTTTCGAAATATTTTTCGAAGTTGTATTTATGCGAACACAAAAACCCTCTCGCCAGCAAAGTGTTAAAAAAGAGAGAAACACTTTTGTTTTTTTTCTCCTCGTGGTCGAAGGAAACCGCAAAACAACACGAAAAATCACTTGACTTCACATCACTTCTTTCGTTTTTCGTTATGTTTATTCTTGGTTCTCTTGTCCTCGATCGGAAAGATCAAAGAATCGTGTGCGATGGAAGTGTATTCTTTCTTTCTCTCGAGTCTCTTTTCGAAAACCACCGTGATCCATCGTGTACGACAACGAACGCGAATTCACTAGTCGAGCGGGCAAAATTACCGTCTACATTCTCCGTTCAACGAGAAAAGTCTGCGACGATAAACCGAAACACTCGCGTGCTAAGTTTACCGAATGACCATCACCTCCCTTTGTTTATAGTCGACTGACTCGACTCGTTGGACAAATTATAGACAAAGGGTCGCGGGTGTTCCACCAAACCGTCCAGAAGAATTTACGACGAAAATGGAACCGAAACGGAAGAAGCCCCCTCCCCCCAACCCCGACGAAGCACCGTGAAACTCACCCCTTCCCCCTCTGGCGTGTACCTGGAATACCGATGAGAACATCGAAAATCTACACTCGAACCGCCCCCAAAAAATATTTGGATTTCATCCACCACTTCCCCCTTCTTTCTCTCTATTTTTATGCTTGTCTCCTCATTTCCCTTTTCGTCCCTTCCTCTCGTTTTTCGGAGTCGTTTAATTTTAACAAGTAAATATCGTCTCGAATACTTGTACGCGCGTGTGCCTGTGTGTACGTATGTGTGTGTGTGTGTGTGTGTGTGGTTCATTTGTGTGTACTTCGTATTTCAGACATTCGCTTTCTCTCTCCCTCTCGTTCGTTCTTTCTAACAACTTTAACCTCTCTTCCCCCTTTTCTCTAATGAAAAAACATCATTCTACCCCCAACCCCCCCGTCGAAAAAATGTTACTCGTTCACGCGTTATCCCCTTATGTTTTCGTTTCTCTGTACTTTGTTCTGTCTGTTCTTGTTTCACTGTTCCTTGTTGTTGTTGTTGTAGTTGTTGTTTCTTTTAGTACCACTATAGAGTTATCGTAATTAAATATTTATACACCCATTGACAAACTAGCTACCACGTTTTTTTTTTGTCGTTTAAATACAGTTCCATAGATATCAATTAATTTAATTAATTAATAGTTATTATAATAAGTTACGATAATTAATAATTA
>NW_015374114.1:264035-265464 GCF_001272555.1 Dufourea novaeangliae | reverse complement strand
TTTACACCTGGCTGTCCATCCTCTCTTTCTCACTCTCATTCTTTCTCTCACTCTCTCTCATCCCTCCGTCCCCCTTCTTGCTCATTCTACACGTCCGTTTGCAACGCCCCCCGTACGCTTACGTCTTTTTTTTTTTTTTGGGAATTTTTCATTTTTTTGGTAAATTTCTCTTCGTTCTATCTACTTCTTTTGAATCGATCGTTGCGTTACTCGTCACGGATCGATTAATATCCGCCGAGTACGATATTTTACATCATATTTCTATTCAGTTATTTCCTATATAATCCATCTCACCCCCTTTCTGTCTCCCGTTTACTCGTCCCCCATTCTCACCTCGCATCTCTCACACGATTCAGTCTCTCTCGTTCCTTTGTTAGTCTTTCTTTCTATTATTTTTCTGTTGAACACTCGCCACACATTTCCCTATCGTCCTTCTAATCGCTGTATTACAACGTTTGTTCACCGGTTTTGTAATTGTATATATATATATATATATATATATATATATATAGTATAGCTTACACACACAGCGCACGAATATTCATATTTTCGTATCTCTCCTCGTGTTCTTGTTTCTCTTTCTCATCTGTGTTCTTCCTCAGTTAGGCCTACGATGTGCTATGGAGCAGCATTTTGCCGCTGCAAGACAACGTCCCTACCCCAACCCCCCACCCACACCCCCCGCGATCTCTCGGCCACACCGTTGTCGATCGGATATCTTGCTCGAGAAATCGCGTAAAAATAATATCGACCCTCCCCAACCCCCCTGGATATTCTTCTTTATCTTTCATACACATTCACGCGCAGATTTTCTCTTTAACTCTTTGGTATTTGTGCTCGCTGGAGGATCGGACCGGCGTCGCCTTTATTCTCGAGGAAACGATCATCGATCCCTTTTTCCCTCGAAGGGATCAAAGAAAATGGGGACAGATATTTCCATTCAGCCCCAATGCAAGAAAAAATTCAGGTATCCGTGAGAAGAACAGTGAATTAAGAAATTCTCCGACGGAACTACACACGCAGAATTGTATATTCCACGTGAGAGTGTGCGAGACAGCCCACAAGACGCTACGTTTTCGTTTCCGTGTATCAGACAGAGAAGTTCGTCGTGCTCGAGAGCAAAGACGATCGAAGGATTCGGCGGTGAAAGCTTCCGTTGGAATGAAGAATTCGTTTTGTTTATCGAGGGGAATCAAGCTGGGAAAACGGAGAAGATTTTCCGTTGCACGGTTGACCAGACGAAACTGGCGGATGTTTCCGTGCCCCCTTGGTACATCAGAGAAGCGTCGTAAACTTCTCGAAATACGTAGAATTTCGTTTCGAGAATCCCCTCGAGGTTCGCCTGAGAACGTCAGGAGGGCTCGAAGCAGTCGCTAGAGCTCCTCGTTCTGCGTCATCGAGCTCTTCTATCTCTCAGAATATTCTTCCG
>NW_015374114.1:256078-263882 GCF_001272555.1 Dufourea novaeangliae | reverse complement strand
GGTTCCCTGGAAGTTCAGGAAAGAGTGTCGATCGCAGGTACGATCAATTCAGGTCGCCGAAAAATTTCAGTCTCTACGGTGTATGTATATATATATGTATATGTGTCATTTCGGTGTAAACTGGAAGAGGATTTCACCCATTTTCGTCTATCTTGGCTTGATCAGCGGAGGAAGTGGATCATTTGAGCAGATAAAAGGTTTCTTCTCGATCGATCATCTAGGTTCCTCGCGATCGTAAGAGATGTTTCAGTGAAAAGTATGCTTTGTCGTCTTCCTATCTAGATTAATCTAGAATATTCTCTACCGTTGTTCGTTCTGGCTCTTGCCCATTCACGGATACACGCGTTGATCGCAGAGTTTCGAGTCCCCTCGATCGTGTACAGATCGCAGTTGGAGATTTTTGGGTGTCGATTGACACGAACGATCAGTTTGAAAATATTAGACAATTTCTTCTGACGACGATACACGACACGGTGGATACATGGACGGTGGATCACGTGGACGACGTGGAAAGAATGCGTCCAGAAACGAACGGACGAAGAATCTTCTTAACGATATACGTGTCTGCCGATTCGACGGGGCAGCGATTGTGCGCGTTTTGCTCGTTTCCTGGCGAGGAATTCTCGAACGCCCACGAGGCCGGGTATAACCCTTAAAAATTAAATATTTGTGCGCTCCTGTGCGACGAAGGTTCGGCGTCGTTGGCGATGGTCGAACCCGCTCGCCAGACTAAGATCGACTCTTGAAGAATGCGTCTCGTAAACCTGTTAATGGTCCATCGATCCGTCGTCCACGTGCTCTCGGGAATCGTAACTGATCTCCAGAATACAGATATTTTCAGACACGAGAATTCTCCTGATTTAGCGTTTCTGAGAAGGAATACGGATCAGGCTGCGTCGACGAGAAATTCAAGGCGGAATTGCGTTCCGTTGTTTTGGATTCGACGCAGACGTTCCTCATTCTTCCATCGATCGCTCCCCTCCCCTTTCCCTTACTGTCTCTGGTATCATACGGGCAGATGAATCTACTAGGCTAACAGCATGGTGTACCGTTCCGTTCCCTCGAGAACAAACATCCATGCACACACAAGGATCAATATAAGGGAACGTGGAGAAGATCGGAGTCACCATATCATCTGGTCCCGAAACGAAAGACTCGATCTCGAAATTTCATCCTCGGGGAAATCCAGTGTCACAGAGATTCTCCTCGAGAAATTGCGATCCAAGGCTCGAATTGTCGTTCAGATCCTCTAGAATCGATCGAAAGTCTTCGATATTCTCTCGTCCCTCTGATTACCGTTCGGTGAATCCATGGAATAATCTGACGAATCAGAATTGGTGAATCCTGATCGTCCCGGAGAATCGTCTAAAAGAACGAATGCGCCGACACCTTTCCTGTTTGGCGTATCCAACATGTCTATCTGTGCTTTAATCGTGTATGTGTGTACATGTGTGTGTGTCCCCTGTTCTTCCCCCACTTTTGCCCGAGTCGTCGATAAATACATGCTCGTTTTATCATCGTCATCATATCATCGTAGCGATACAACTAATAACGATTATTCGGACATAAATACAATACGCACAAATGTATATCTAACGTGATAGCCGTACGGTAAATATAGCTTTATAGTTAAGTAGATTAGCGTGTCCCCCATCGCTCTCTCTCTCTCTCTCTCTCTCTCTCTCTCTGTCTTTCTCGCTGTATCCTCTCTCAAAGTCACACTTTTATCGCGCTATCTCTCTCTTTTTCTTCGAATAGTGTACGTTTTTTCCCAGAAAAAAAACGGTACAGATCGCGCTGGTTTTAAGCTGCGTGTCCACTTGCGCAATTTGCCACGTTAGACACTTTAGAAATCTGAATAGAGTCGTGGTCATCGAGGTCTGGTAACATTTCATTTCTTTTCCGTATATTTAGTAACCTTTCTTTTATTACAAGAAAAAAAAAAACAATCTTTCGTTCGTGATTTTCTGCTACGTTCAAGTGGTCACACGTGGTTTAAGAGACCGATTAAATTGGTCCCCGTTCGTGGTTGCACCTCGTTTATAGAACGCAAGTGGATACGAGGCTTAACGATTCCTTGTCTCGTACCAGCATCGTACTCTTATCCCGCTGTCGGTTTTCGTGTATTCTTTTCTTTTCGAGTTTCTTTCCGCTATATATTGTGCGCGAAATTGAGCAGCTTTAGGGTGTACCTGAGTCGAAAGGGGGAACCCAGAAGACGTAGCTTAAAACGTTTCGAATCCTCGTTTGCTGAATCACACAAGATCCTTTGGATCGTTCTCTGATCGTCCAGGAATTTGCGTGTATACCCACACAACTCGAGATGTCGAAGCTCGATTTCGATGTTTCAAAACAAACAATTTTTTGTTCAACAATGTTCTGGGTGACCCCGTCCGTATCGTTTTTTTTTTTGTTCGTTGGAGATTCGACAACGCGCTCGGTTCACACCGAGGGACTACGTCCTCGCATCGATCGTTGGGATCCATCCCAGATCTCGTGATTTTACTTGTCGTAGAAATCTATTTATCCAAGATCGTGATTTTGCTTGTCGCAGAAATGCTACTTCGCTCTGCTTGATCGTGGGCGACGATGGAACAACCCTCTTATTCTCATTCGTGTTTCAGATCCTGCGAAGGATCCGGAATCCCAATTTGTGAAACGATTTCCATAATTTTCTGCGATTACAAGCTATTGGGGTGTTCCACCGTGTCGCCCACGACGGACATATAACAGAAATGGCTACGAACCGCGCGGAATCGTCCCGAATAAATCGTTTCCTGTTCATTTTTCTGGGTCCCGCAGCGACATCGCCCATTTCGGCCGGGTTTTAAACGTCCCGCTGGTCAGTCTCTCCGATTAAACGAGGAACAAACAGTGTCTAGGCGGAAGGGGAGAAATGTAACATTCGGAATGGAATGATATGTAGATACACACGCCATGGTCGAAGGTGTGGTTGGAGTGATGGTGATGGTGGTGGATGGTCGGATGGGTGACTGGTGGCAACTGAAACAAGTAATCGAAATAAAACGAACGACGTATTTTGAACCAAACACAAATCAGTTTAATCCTTAAATAAAACATAATTTCTGTTATGTTATATAATAATTAAATAAATAAATAAATAATCGGTAGTAGTAGTAGTAGTAATAGTAAGTAGTAGCAGTAGTGGTGGTTTTGGTGGTGGTTACAGTAAGTAAAGTTATAGCGGGTGGTAAGAAAATTAGGCGGTGGCGGATGTTAAGAAGTAAATCGAAGCGAGTTAAAGACCTAGTTTTCCTCGTCTCGGTTCCTTTCCTTTCTTTCTATCGTATTCTTTTCCTTATCTTTCTTTTTTTGGCTTTTCGTCGAAGTAGTGGTTAATAGTAATAATAATAATTCGTAATAATAATAATAATAATAATAATAATGGCGATGACGATGGTAATAATAGCAATAATAATAATAATAATAGTGATAATAATAATAACCAGAATAATAAGTTTAATTAATATACGTGATAATAATTATGAGAAGGAGAAGATTAATCATTTATAATAGTTAAATGTAACCGTACGCGGTGTAAGAGCTTCTCTACCCTAATATACTCACAAGGGGGTCAAATATGTCTTACACACGATTCACCCCTCCGTTCCACGCACACCTCATCGTCGTCGTCGTCGGTTCCTTTCACCATCGAGAATCCATCGAAAATCCATACACTTAAACCCCATGGTGGGTCAGCTGTCGAGCTTCTTATCGTTCTCCATTAAAACCGTATCTATTCTGAGATCATTCTTTTCGTCTCGTCGAAGCAAGCGTCGTCGAACGGTGGGGTGAAACGCGTTTCAGTCGAATCCATCCTCCTCGCCTACGGTCGATCCTCGTGACCCATGGCCAACAAGGTATCGTATCGTCAGACGATGTTTTGTGTTTTTTGTGTGTATATAATTTGCACTAATCATCGAGATCCTCTTCGACCAGACGCCGGACCGCGACACCACAACGATCGTGTTCCTCCTTCCGTCTGTCTGTCATCGGGGGACAAAAATTCGCAGAAAGGACGACGCGACCGACGGCCACGGCCTGGGCCGGGCTACAAATAAATAAAATAAAATCTTAGCAGTATAGCATCTGTTGCTTGAGGTTCAAATTACGTTTTCTTTGGCAGGCCTGGGGACAGACGACCCCGCCGCAGCATGTTCTCACCGACGTTTATACTCTTTCGACGGTGAGAACCACTGGCTATCACGCCCCACCCAGCGCCTCCACGGACTAGACACAAAAAGGTACACATAAATAGGACAACATATACACGCTACGCTTCCATCTCTCACGTAAACACTAAATCTAACAGCTTAAGAAATTTGTCGCTTGTTTCTTTCTTATTCTTTTTTTTTTTTTTCGTTTCTCACGATTAAGTACTCTCCACACGATCCTGTGCCAGCACTCGCGGTTTCCGTTTTTTTTTCCCCATGGTGTGTGCAGCGTTCGACGCAAAAGCACGGTGCAGAACTTTCGTTCGGATGAACGGGATTATACTTATCTATAGGCTTTGGATTTGAACGTTCTTTTTCTTTTTCTGTTTGTTGGAACACGATAGCTGTTTTCAACAAGGGAAACACACGACTCGAGAACAAAAGTTCTCTTCTACTTTTATTCTCAGTCTCTGTGGACGATCATATCCGAACGAAAGTCTCTGGCGCCTCATCCTTAATCAGCTACCACCTTTGTTTGTTCCCAGAACTATTTTCGAGAGATCACGGTGACCGTAGAAAGAGCGAATCTGAATTTCCAGGAGTGTATCTAGCGTCTGCAGAGAAATGGGCCCAAGTGTTCTCTCGAGGTTTCTCGTCAACGGATAGATTCGAGAATCTACCCTTCAACCACCGCGTTCATGGTACCATTTTCCAGTGGATTCTATATACACACACACATCGAAATCACATAAAATCTACTCTCCTGAATCAGCCTGTACACACCATTGGTGGAAAACCGCGAGCGACAACACGGTTCGTTTCACCCTTTACGCGCGGTCCTCTTCTCTATCGTGTCTGATTATTACCCTTACTACGCTAAAAAAATAAAAACGAACAAAAAACAAAAAAAAAAAAAAACGAGATCTGTCGTTCCAGTGGAGAGTTTACTACTTTACTTGCTGTGAGTTTTTGTAGCGGCTTCGAACGCCTCTTTGCACGTAGACTAGACACGTGTTCCGCCGACGATCGACGGTGCCTCGTGGTTTGCACACCTAGCTGTCCATCGATCGTCCCCCGTCATCCCTATCACATTAACCGTGCACCGTTCTCGAGCGATCGTCACAAGCTAATTCGTCGAATCGATCTCGGTTTTGGTACGTTGAAGTGCGTTCCTTTTCCTAGGGTCGAAACAAGAAAAGGAGAGGGAACAAACACAGCAACCGATGCTTGAATTTGGTACTTCTAAAACAGAAAAAAAAAATCCAAACGGGAGTATTTCGAGTTTCGTGGATGTTTCCATCGGTGTGTTCCACGTGAAAAAAAGTGACAGGTCGACCGGAAGTTCCTCCGAAGCCGGTGCGGACACTTCATTTCTCGAGGATACACGTTCAGACACTCGAGAGGCTCCCCGGGAATACGCTAAAAAGTTGTATCAGACTGCTCGAGAAAAGCACATTTCTGTTTGTACTAGGCTAAGATCGTCGTCGCGCGTGAACAATGGCAAAAGAAACGAAGAATAATACAAGTGAACGGGGTGAGGAGCTTGTGGTGTGTGATTCCCGGGTAAACGACTGTTTTCCACTTTTCTTTTTTCGACGCGCACAAGGAGCCTGACTAGCAAAAATGATCACGTGGTTTACGGGGCTCGCATGAGTGCTCACACAGAACCGACGTAATCCCTCGGGTTCGCGATGGCTCGTCATCGTTAACGGCTCACCAAGCAAGATATATATGTATAAATATATATATATATATCTCCTTTATTAGCACGTTAGACCCTAAAGTAGTCTTCTCAATCTTAAATACCGTACAATATATACGTATATATATTATACTTCGTGTCTTTCCGATGACCGTCCGTTAAAGCACGGCCGGACGGTGTCTTAATTCAACTACAGATTAGAAGTTTACGGGTATTAAGTACGTTTCTCAACTTCTCGACGGTTTCTACAAACGCGAGCCTAATCGTTCTCCGTTTCCACCTTTGGTTTCGTTTCGATGCTACGTCACCACACCTCGGAGCAACTATCGAGGGTTTAATCTCTAGACGGCTGGCCGTTCCCAGTTTTTGGAATCGTAGTTCTCTGAGAGTAAACCGTGTGTGTTTTTCTCTCGATCCACGCGAAGAGCAGTGTTCCATTCGTCAAGAGAAAAACTCCATCGGTGTGTATATACCGTAGCGCGTTAAATCACACTGACCAGTTCCTTCGTTTTTCGCGTATCCTCCAAATACCCAGATCCAAGAATCGATCGATCGTCCCTGTCCATCCCTTCCCTGTCACGCTCTCTTTAACTCCGCGCTTTACTCGCCCTTTCTTTCTCTCGATATCCACCCACACGCACCCTTATTTCGTGCGTCTGTCCTCTCCCCACAATCAGGGAAAACGTGAGACGTTTTAAACGGCGATGTGCGCCTTGAACCGCGTTTCCGCATACGCGATCGATCGAGGACTACAGCAAATACTTTTAACCCTTTCAGGGTATACCCCAGCGTAGCGTATGTCTATGTACTTTGCACACTGTCATTTCCCATACGCATCGACATTCTTGACTGGTACATTGAACTATTGCGGTCACGAAACTACCGAGGCTGGACGTTCTCGAGTTATTCTCGAATATAAATGCTCACAGAGGTCTTCAGTCCACGCGTCGAGCGCGTCTCGTGTGTCCAAACCCTCTGTGAACGGGTGTTCACACGGGAAAGGGTTAAAAGTATGCTCCAATGTTCTTCTCCAGGACGTCTATTCATCGTCGGTTCGTCACGAACAATCGTGGCCTCCAGACTTTCTTCCCCCTATAATGTTCCGAGCTTCGTACCGCGAACTTCTACCGGAAAGAACTCCGTTTCAATCTCACAGCCTGACGCCATTACCCCGTTGTTCGATCGCGTGGCAAAGAACCAGAGGGAGAGAGGGGGGATGGGTGTAACACCGGAAGCCACGAACAACGGCTCGCGTGCCGTGGTAACCAAAAGATTGTATCTCTCCACCCCCTTCTTCATTGCCATTTTTTTTTCTCCTTTCCCACTGTACGGTTCCATCGATCCCTCCCCCATGAAAATGAACGCGTGGCCGCGGGCCCCCACGTGCCACCGCGTGCGTATATACATAAATCATTAATATGTATGCGCAAGGACCGTCGGGGTGCGCGGTCACGCGAGCCAAAAGAGGACACCTCGACGTGTATTCCCCCTAGGATGCTATACCTTATCTACTAGGGCCTAGAATCTGGGTCCTAGAATCTAGGCACTAGATCGTCGATGCGCGACGGAGAGAAAAAAAGGGTCGAGTTATCGGAGAGAGCGACTAGAAGACAAGAGGAAGCTGGGGACATACCCACCAGGCGGTTAGGAAAACTCAAAGAGAATCCAAGAGCTCCTCTGACACACTCGAGCGTACCCCCTAACCGGTCCTTCGAGCTTCTATACGGTCTACAATTTCGGATAATCGGACGACGATTGAACGGCGCGTATCGCGACCTACAAGATCCTCTTCGACCTTCTCATTGTTCTACATACACACACAGACACACGTACACACGCGTCATACATTTTGTCCTCGCATACATACATACACACACACGTGTACGTATCTTGTTATCAATCATCCTAATTCACGCATACACTCTTT
>NW_015374114.1:75298-256026 GCF_001272555.1 Dufourea novaeangliae | reverse complement strand
TCCCCCCCCCCCCCCCCCCGGCCCTGAACCTCCTTATATCTCCGTTCAATCGGAGTCGTACTTATCGGTGTCGTCTTTCTTGCAGTCTTGCCAGTCCTGATGAAGCTTTAACATTTTTTCAGCCATCTGCAAGCGGATTTGGAATTTTTTGAATTGGGGTATTTTCTGGAATGCGTTCACGAAGTCCACGATGTCACGATGCGTCGGAGAGCTAATTGGGACGTGTGTCGTCGCCAGTTTTGTCGTCTCGGTCGTAGACGCGTTCACAATCGTCCCAGCCATGGTATTGTTGCTGCTGCTGCTGCTGGTAGTGGTGGTGGTGGTGGCTACTGGTGACGTTGCTTGTTGTTGTTCGGGCTGCTCTTCTTCTTGCTGTTCGATTTGCTGTTGTTTGTATTGCGGTTGCTGCTTGTTGTCCTATGCCGCCTTGCTCTTGTTCGTCTTAAAACTGACCTGAAGCACCCGGTTGCCGAGCGCGTAACCGTTCAGGCTCTGAATGGCGACCACCGCCTCGTCGTAGTTGGTCATCGTCACGAAACCGAAACCCTTGCACTTGTTCGTCTGCAGATCTCGGATCACTTTGACGGACTGGACTGCGCCGAACGGGCCGAACAGCTGCCACAGCACGTTTTCCTCGGTCTCAGGGGCGAGATTGTAGACGAAGATGCACCAGCCGGAACCGTTCATCGCGTTCCCGGGTATCATCGAGTTCGCGATCAGATCGCCTGCCAGCGGGCTGTACCTAGAACAGTCGCGTCGATACCGTGAAAACGTTCGCCCGTCGAATGAATTTTCTTTTTTTTTTTTTTCCTTTTTTTTTTTTACACCAATGTGCGTGTATGTGTGTTGGTCGATGGGTTTCGTGGGGGGTGGCTTGTGTCGGTGAACGAAGGGCGAGGCTTTAACGAAGTAGGTAGCGCTGCCGTGCAGTTTGGTGTCCCTCGAATCGATCGGATTTTCGTTCCGGGGAGAACGCACACAGTGACTCAGAAATTTGTTCATGGAACAGCTATAGCATTTATTTGGTCGGATTTTACGTCACAATCTTTATATCGTTCTTTATTCGTTATTCGAAACTCTTTACCTAGATAATGAATTTGCCGATCTCTGCAGGTACTCGATTGGAAACTGCAAGAATTGTACGAATTGGTAACGGGACATATTGTTGAAATAGGTAAATCATGTTCCGCGAGTTTTCGATAAGCAAAAGTCGAGGCGTAATACCGCAATCACGTCGAATAGTACAAGGACCACCGCAACGATTTTCTTGATTGCTATATGCAAATTATTCGACCTCCTGGAAATAAATTATCGAACGGCCTGGCTCCGTTGCATCGACAGCGCTGTTCTTTGTGTAAAAGCTTCGACGTTCGATACCAATCGTCGAACTAAATCGACCAGGTCAGACTATTTCGATAGAGGCACCGTCAGTGGTCTCTATCGAAATCGTGGATTTCTTCAGCAACACCAAGACTCGCGATGGTCTGTGCACCGTGAGAAGACCAACAAATTGCAAGTGTGGTTGTTTGACGTATTGTCAGATGACAATCGCGAAACTTGGTGAAACGAATTCTCGAGTTTAAGACACTCGATGAAATCGACGACGAAAATTCGGGAATTTTTCGTGCATTTTCGATCCTCGACTGATAATTTAGTGGTGGTCAATATAGACTTCTATATTATACACGTACAACGTACATTTTTTCATCAACTTATTCTCTTAAAAATAACATTTGTTTATGAAAGTTTCTTTATTTATGTTAATAAAAGTATTATTATTACTCGATATTATTTTTTAAATGGATTTCTGTATGCATATATTTTCTTTTATGGATACTTTAGCACATACTTCTTGAGGACATTTTCCAAAAGTTAGTAGTCTAGTATAGACTAAAAACATTCTGTTGACGAACTCATCGCTACTAATGACTTGTCTGTGTAAGTTCCTCTTCCACAAACACCAACGCGAAAAACAGTATCTATCAAATGCGAAATATAAATGAAAATTTCATCGATTCTCCGAAAATGCACGATTTCTCAAGATTCAAGTCATTGTGCACACCCTATCGCCGAACGAAACATCTTCCAGAAGCGAGAGTAGTGAAACTCGTCGCGCAGGTCTACAGAACAATACAATAAAACAAATTAAATTGGAGGGGGGGGGAGGGGAGGAAAAAACACTACTGCCTCGTGATGTGACGAATTCCAGAAATGAAAGAACAGAAACAGAAAAAAAAAAACGGTTTTGCCCCGTGAGAACGCAACCGTTGAATCGCGCAAGGCAACATGCAAACTGTACGGGCTGGAAAGAAAAGCTGCGCGAACTGAACCGAACAGCGCGCACGTTCAATTAATGGACTGCAAAAGAAAGGAACGGAATTGAAAGAAAGTGGAAAAAGCAAAGAAAAAAAAATCGTTACGGCGATGGCATGCGGTCGTTAATCGGCATGCAAGAATTTCTGAGCGAAGAGACACACAAGGAGGCTGAATGACGGCGTGTTCGAGGGGTTGGAAAAGAGGATGGGATGGGGGACAGCGTATTTACAGAGATGTAGAGAGAAAAAATGTGTATCTACGTACCTACTTGACGTCACAAGCCGCGTTAAAACAGGGCACATCTCAGTGAGTAGTCAGTACAGTGCCGGGAGGTGAGAGAGACAGAGAGAGAGAGAGAGAGAGAGAGAGAGAGCAATTACGCGTTCGTTAAAACGAACGGTCATTAGAGGAACGCGAGAATATATGCAGTATACTACGGGCGTCTTCGTTGGACAGCCCTTGCTTCGCGTCAGACCGAACCAACCCCCTAACCAGTGTCCTTTCGTTCCTGTTCCAAGTTTCCTTTCGTTCGTCTGTTAACCCTTCGCCTTATAACACCGTGGCAGAGTTATGGTGACAATTAGTATGCAATAGACGTGAATATTACTCGTTTTCTTCGAGTCAAATATTACATTGCCGGTAGTGATATTTAAGTTATACAGTAAACTGTTAAATTTTCGATAAAATTTGCCTTTTGTGCCTGGGAGACCATTGAAGTAATTCTGAACACTGAAAATGAAAAGAAAATCATGAAGGCAACCGACTACCCCTCGGAAGACGGGAACGTACGTGTATTTCTCCCCCAATAGAGTAAAGTCGCGTTAACTGCGGGAAATTCGGCACCGCATCTGCGCGGTATGTGTGGACACCGTCAAACCGTTCCAACCACTCGTAAATTTAGAGCAGAAATTTGTTCGACCATCAGTTCTATCTTCTGTATCTACAAAAGCTAAGAACGTGGCCAGCTGAAAATTATTGCATTATTGTTCTCACCGATAACCGGGCATTTATTCTTTTCTTGGGGCTCCTCTTGTTCGGTTGTCGGTTTCGCGAAGGGAAATAAATTATACACTTCACTGATTCCAGGGGGAATACTTCTCAGAGGTGGGGATGACGCGTGAACAGTTGACAGTAGAAGCTTCTCCGCGCACAGTTAACGCGACTTTACTCTATATTCAGCTTCTCGCCGAACTGACGTTACATGTACCGACAGGGTTGTTGATCTTACTCGAAAAAAATGAATCGAAAGGGTGGAATAGAAAATGCATGTACAAGGCTAGATTTATTACAAGTGAATCGGATTTGTGTCTGACCGTTTCTGACCGTTTTCACTTGCGTTAATGTCAGGTACGTGTTCGTACCGTGTTATATTCGAATATTATAGGAATAGTTTTTAAAAATTCTGGACTAAATAGCACACAGGTGTCGCGACTTCCAAGGGTTGAATCGTTTTTCTCGAACGAAAGGAAATATATCAAACCGAGGAGACTTACGTTAAGGGTTCGTCGGTTTTGTCGTTCAATCGATATTATTGGCAATTTTCGGAACGAAATGTTACCGTTATCGTGAATTATTGTTTTTTGTTGGTCGACAAGAAGAATGGCGATGTATCGGTGGCATTCTTCTTGGAACAAGAATCACGTACGATTCTTTTGTTAGCGATATTATTCGTGCACCAACGATAAGTGCAATTTCTATGGTTCGATATGTTTACGTGATCACTATCTGTCGTTGGAGATCGTGCACGTAGGATTGCTCTCGGCTCTACTCTAACGACATGTGATGGACAAATATGGGCAAAATGGTGAGAATATACAGTTACTCTATATTATATTCGCTTGTGCAAGTCGTGAGAGTCCTGTTTTGCAGTTCCCTGTACAGAGTGTTTCTCTTTTAAAAACGTTTTTGGCTACGTAACGAGGTACCTATGAATTCATTATGAAAACTGTGTAAGTATAACACGTTGACTGCCACTTGTTCCAATGAGCCTCGCTTTTCTCCGGTACTTTACTTGCACAGATCGATTATACCTCTTGATATTATTTTTTAAATATTACTTAACACTATATTATATAGAAAACATAGCTGTATTGCACACCTCTGAATTGTAATTATCGACAAAGTCTGCACAGTGCGCAAAAGCCATTGAAACTATCTTCGTCTTATTAATCAATCTCCGGTTAGAATATTATTTATTTATTACTATTTATTAATATTGCAATATAGCGAAACACCCTGTACAATATTCGTGTGCAAACACATGAAAGCTGATCGTGCGTGAAATCCTTCTCTTTCATCTCGATTGATCGATCGATCGACGAACAGAGTGGCCGAAGGTCAGATCGCGCGGGTGCACGATCTTGGATCGAACACGACCGACTTGAGGCGAGCAACGGAAGTCGAAGAAAAAAAAAACGAGAAGAACGTAAGACGGAAGAGAATGTTCGAAAAAGAAAAAGAGACACGAAATATCCTTTCGATTCTCCGTGGACCGAAAGATCGATCCATCCGCGGCAATTCCATCTGTACAGTCCGTACGCGCGTAGAAATGTTCTTCGAATGTCGCGATTCCAGGTGATCGAGGAGCAAGGCTTTTTCTGTTGTCGTTTTCGAAATACGACGCGTGAATAAAAGCACCGATAACTGAAGAAAGAGATCGATTCGACAGGTGACAGAGCTCGAAATCTCGGACAAAACGCCGCGGAGACGATCGAAAAGAAAAAGGAACCGGAAGTGAACGGAAAGACATCAAAAACAAATCGAAAAAGTGGTAACTTTTGTTTGTCGGCGCACTGTATGTACAGTGAGAGTCAAAACTAAGTGTACACCTTACAAAATGTGAGATTCATGGTAATACTTCTGTAGCAAGATTTAAACGTGAGTGAAATAAATATGAATGAATCCCATTCTTTCAAAGTGTATACTCACTTTTGACTCTCACTGCATGTAACACTCCACGCATACGAATCGATTCGCGTTCGAAACAGAGAATCCTCGCCTAAGAGTATGCTTTGTGACGTTTGCTCTGGGTGGAGAAGCGTTTCGAGAGATGATGGAAAGTGACGGAGGAAGAGATAGAAAGACAGAGAGAGACAGAGAGACAGGTAAACGTGGAACAGCGTGAGACGAGAGAGAGAAATTAGCTTTAGAAATTTCATACAATATGACAGAAATTCACGATCGTACTCGAAAGAAACTAAAAATCTTGATAGACTTTAAAAAAAGGAAACACAAAACGTGATAAGAACAATTTATTTCTCGGACAGATAATCGGTAGAAATTAGAGCAGTGTGAGACGAGCGAGACAAAGAGAGAGAGAGAGAGAGAGAGAGAGAGAGAGAGAGAGCATTAAAAATTTCATATAGAATGACAGAATAGTCTTGATATCATTTTCTTTTAAATTAAAATGTTTTGAATAAATTTCCTGCGAGAAATGCCTATATATTTTCATGGACAACTTGTATCTTGAATCAATTTCTAAAAAAAATGTTTGATTTCGATGAAACTTCGGATCAGAGTGGACCCAGAAATAGCCGGTTAGAGAAAGAAAATCTAAAGGTGAATTGCCATATATGAAATTTTTAATAAATCACGCGTGTTTGTGTCGGTAACAGAGAACGAAGCACCACACTGAGGATGAGGGTGGAGAAGAAGAAGTAAAAGAAGAAGAAGAAGAAGAAGAAGGGAAATTGGTGTCGGAAACGAAAAAACCGGAACACGGGAGCATAGCGGTAATAACGAAAAAAATACTGACCTCTGTAAGCCTTTGTTAATGGCAAGCATGGCCTTGCCAGTGCTAAAACAAAACACAAAAAGAACAACGTAAGAAGAGAGATACTCCGGGAACGAGCCGAAAAAAGGTAAAGGGATTTTAAGTGTATGTGTGTGTGTGTATATATATGTTTTCTGTGTGCGTGCGTGTGTATGAGTGTGTGTCGGTCGCTTCCTCGTGCTTCCGCTAACGTTTTCATTTCCGTTCACGGGGGACTACCATTATCTATTTGGTGGCTCTCCGTTTCCTTTTCCCATCGAGAAGGAACTCAAACGCAAACGGACAGATAGAGGAAAAAACAGAGAAACAGAGAGAAAGATGTAGAGATAGAAAGAAAGAGAAGCAATAACGAAAGTAAATTGAACGGAATGAACACGAAAAGTGAGGGAAAATTATAGTCGGGGAGAAACGGCGAAGCTTCCGACACCATTTCTCGTCTCTCTGACACGGAAATTATCGGGTGAATCGAGGAAAAAGGTACGCGAGATCGAAACTTCTGAGGAAAATGGAGAAACGAAACGCAGACGCGTTATACAGGGTGAGACGCCTAAAACAGGCCACTTCAGTATCATGACTGTTACTGGTGATAGAAAAAAATGTGTCACACGAGACTTGAATGGTATCGAGGAGCACATAATTCGATGTAAATAGTTTCTTGATAGGTGGACGCGTAGAGATCGTATGATGATCAACTTCATTTTTTGAAATGGAAAGATATGTTTTACGAACCATCTAGTAGAACGTTTTAGAATGGCTATAAAGATCTACTTATAAAGGTATGTAAAAAAACAGGTCTTTCTATCTAAAAAAACATGAAGTTGACGCGGCGGTCGTGCACGAGAGCCATATTCCGATCGTCATCGACGTTTTTCGATTACCTCGTTTTCAATCGAATTTCACGTCAGCCTCGCGGTTCACGGTGAAATGCGTATGAAACGAGATCTGTAACGTCGAATACTTACAAGGAATTAGGTGGCCTTACACTTGCGTCACTCTCTGCGCAGTGTTCTCAGGAAATACATAACGATAGTTGACACAAGAGTACACTTCGATTTCGTCACCCGTAATTTTTCACGTACGACGTATTAATTTCAAAGCAATCTCTCTCACGCGACAAGAACATTCGAATGCGACCCTCTGACATTCAGATGTTATCGTGGAACAACGATCCTGGCTCGATACCTCTTTTGCACGCGGCCGTGTCCGACGAAGGTTATACGATACACCTTTACTCGATCGATTACCGTGAACACTCTTACCGTAGATCGCGAGGATAAGAAGCAACAAAACGTTATAAGAACCAAGAAGAACGTTTGTGTGTGCCTTGCTCCTCCATGTTCCCAGAGTGGTCAAGGATGAGTCTTTCACGGAATCAGCTTGTGACTCTTTGCACAATCGACCACTTACACTTATCTAATATATATGTATATATATATAATTATTTCTAACTATAATTAGTAGACCGAGGATCTCTACGCGAAATGACACTGTTACCAACTTAATCCACGTGAACAGGAATGAAAATATAAATTACTTCCAAGTTCAGAATAAAATAAACATATTTACGTTTCATTGTATATTTGGCTCGATCTTCTGTGAAACGCGTAATGATTCACGGTCCACTGATCAGTAATTTAATTTAAAGACCACCTTGTACCACTCGTTGCTGGCTAGGATAGGGATTCCAGGATCTGCAGGGAAGTGACAGTGGATGGAGGAGTGGAACGGATCGTACAGAAAATCTATCCAATCAAAGTAAAAGGGTGGGAGTTGGTGGAAGAAAAAAAAAAGTTAATCAAGAGAAACGACGTTTCGACGCGTCCCGATAATAAAGAAACGTCGGATACGCTCCGAGATATATCGACGCTCGAGGGGGATTAAAATAAAACGTCGCCTCACTTCGTGGGATTGTTCGTAATTGACTGATATCGCGATCCCCGGAATCGGGATCGAGCCCCGATATATTTCGAGTAGCGCGACGACGCCACCGACGCCGTTGAAATATTGATATCGAGACGCATCATCGATCCCCCTCGTGTGTTCTCTATTGAAAGGCTTCCCCGTCGAATACGCTCGAGACTGTTGCACCTGTTTGGCCCGCATTATTTCCCGGTGCACTTTTATTACACGCGCGTTCCCTCCGATCGATTACTGTGCGACAAATTTCAACTTTTTTTCTCCTACCTCGTAACGGTTAACAGATGTTTCTGGTAGATTTTTCTAAGCTGAATACGAATCTGTAAACCGATTTTTCTCAGCATGCCTAGTTTTTGAAAAAATGAATTTTAAAGAAGTTTGTAAATTGTCAACTTTGGAAGTGATGTTGTGGCACGAACTTTGGACTCTCGAAACGTAGAATGCACCAGTAAATGAACACGTACCGGTGAATGAACATTATATATAAAATCGAGTAAATTAAGCTATTAAAATAAGCAAATGATTAAATACTGATTTCTTTAAATTCTTTGTTCATATTCAAACAATTTTCACGGCATCGGTTGGAAATCTTCATTTGCTAGATAATGTTCATTCACTGGTGAAATCTGTATTTTTCTATTTAATTTAATTGATTAAATTTTTCCAATTTTTCACATTAAATCGATACATTATAAAAGAGTATAGACTTTTCATGTGCCAAATATTTCTTAATATCATTTTCAATTAAAACCCGACTTTAATAATTACAAAATCTCCCAAGTGTTCATTCATTGGTATATGTTTACCTTACAGAGGCTGAAAAAAAAAAACAGGACCGAGAGATCGCAAAAGGAGACCACGCGCGCGGATCACGAACGAAAAAGCTCGTGGTGGTTCGACGTGTGTTCGAATCGATGAAAAAGAATAGATCAAATTACAAAAAAAAAACAGAAACAACAACAAAGTAACACAACATGAGTCGTATGGTATATGAGGTGCAGTAGAAGGAGCCTGCAGTGTACCGAGGTACTCGAACGGTGAGTGCGTAAACAGGGGGGAAAATGAAAGAAAAAGAAAAGATACAAAACGATCTGACGATGATCGATCGATCCACGTGCAAATCTATGTCCTTATCCACGAAAAACAACGGTAACAAAAAAAAAATTACCAATCAAACGTTTCTACATTTCACTCATCGCGATCCACGAAATTACAATCGATATCAACTTCGATCGATCGATCGATCGATCATTCCGATAATCTGTTCAGAGCACGTATCTATTCTGAACGATACGGAACAACTGATGGGAACCGAACGAAACTGACAAGAAGAGAGATAGAGAGAGAGAGAGAGAGAGAGAGAGAGAGAGAGAGAGAGAGAGATAACGAAGAAAGAGGTGTGAACGGAAACTAGGAAACGGAAAAAGTTAATGAAAATCAGAGAAAGACAGTAAGAAGAAAAAAAAGAGAGATAGAGAGATATAGATAGATAGAGAAAGAGATTTCTGGGTAGAGCGAGTAGAGGCGAGTAGGTACCTGGATAGTGGCGACAGTGGAATGTACCTGAAGCGGCCGGTTGGATGGTGGATCGGGCCGCCGAATCGTCGGGTCGCCTGCGGCGTCAGATAGGCGGTCAACGGCGGTATTGCCTTGTTGTTGTTGCTCGGATTGTTGGCGAACTTGACGGTGATCGGCTCGGACGAGCCCTTTGGAATGGTACCGTTCAACTCTTGGATCGCCTTCTCGGCCTCGACCCGCTGGTCGAACCTTATGAAACCAACCCCCTTCGACAATCCTGTCGGAATCGGTTCTGGATTATTTTTTACATTTCTTTCTTAATGTTAACGCTCTATTATCTTCTGTGGTGGTATTTTTATAGGTGTTGATAATGTCTCGAGCCTCGTGGACGTCACGGTAGATCCTCCGATTACTAAACGTTTCCTCCCCTCCACCAGAACACTATACAGTAAATTCTCGATGAGCGCACATAGGCTCCTCTGAACATTAAATATTTCATGAACTAATGGCCGTATACGGCTGAAATAAATATCATTGGCTTCGGAATTCAAAGATCTATCACTGTGCTGAGTCTCATTGAAAAGTCACCGTTCGACCTGGGGACAGTGCTGAGGAACCTTCGGACACTCATCGAGGATTTAATGTATTGGGCTTAGGAAATAAGTGGCCGTTCGTTTTTTTTTTCTTGACACGTAACGTTACGTCCCCTTGCTATAATTGTAAAATACACGTGTAATTCTTTTTCAGATTGTTTACCTCGTGGGTTGATTGACAAGTTGAAGTTCGGTAGAGTCGAGATTTTCATCTGTTGTACGAAAACAATAGGTGGGGGGACCAACCAAATAAATTTTCGATCGAACAGCTAGCAGTAGAATAAGCTGATCACCTTAGGTGATACGTCCTCTATACACAATGCACATCCATATACTCTATTTTTCCAGAAGAATAATAAGATCCAGAAAGACAGTAAACTTTCCTATCGACTTGTCGCACAAAATGATAATCTTCTTTGAACGTTCATCGCTACAATTGTCTTCTGACTCGTGTCTGACCATATATTCATGAAAAATGCTCGCGTCGGGAGGATCTACCGTGTGAACCATAAACTGTGTCCTCGCGCTCGACTTCGTCCTGGAGAAATTATTTCAGGGTTATTCGAGCTCGCGTCACGGACCAGTGATCGTGTGCGCGCAGAGCTTCTGAATGATTGGCTGACCGAAAAAGAAAAAAGAAAAATCGGATCGAACCCGGTGTAATTAAAAATTGCGCTCGATGCTTAGTGATCCGTGACGTGAGCATGGAACACCCTCGAATGGATGATGATGCTGCTAGGGCTTTCGTTCCACGCTCTTTTAAAAAGAAGAGAAGAATGAACAGAACCGTTGCTTCTGAAGCCCTTATGCATGGGCAGGGTGGACTTTGGGGTGCGCTCGAGTCGCCAATGATATTATCCTCCGGTATTGGAGAGCGTTAAGACCCTCCTCTATTGACCGAATTTTCTTTTTTAACGTAAACCCAACAAATATCAACCTCTAAATACAAATTAACAATGAATTTACAATTTTTAAAAAGATTATTACTCCGATATCTCAAGTTAGTTACGGTAATCGTTGTAAAGAATCTTATTAGTTACCGAAAAAAGATTATAGGACCATGATGTGTACGCCATTTGTGTATGTGACTTCAAAGTTACAATGGACATACACCGAACGCATAGAGTGTCTGAATATCGGAGTAATTAAACCACGAACATTTATGCAAATGTGAATCTTTGTGGACGCAAATTAACAGAATAGTATTATGGCATTCTATTGTGTCAAGGGGTCCAATAAATTTTCCTCTTATACGAGGTTTTGGACAACTGTATGCAGGCACTGTAAATACACGAAACATACGGTCTATTTAAACACAATAAATACCGAACGGAGTATAGATTATACAAGAATAGGAGACACATCGTTTATATTAATCCAAGTGCACACAATATACGATTAAGGTTAGTTTCATATAATATTTATGAACTACTCTGTAATCTTACAACTTACACAAAGTTAATGCTGAAAACTGGCCGCCCCAGTGCGAATATTATATTCACCCAACGGTATTTGGACAAACATCAGAAACGTGTTCTGTTCATTCCAACGATACAGCCTAGAAATTTCTTTCGTCCCGATGACGAACAACCCTTTCCATGATTTCAGTACATCCATCGACAACATCGAGAATGTCGCGAAAATTCTTTGAAAAAAAAAAGTGGACACAGCCCCCGATATCTCCGAAAACATCCCTCGAACGAAACCAGCTGTAGCAAGCCTCGTCGAGACGGAATGTTGTTCTCTTTCTCCTCGAGACGACATAATTTATGCCAGGAAGCTCCAGACAGAATCAACTGATTATACATAATAATAATAATAATAATAACATTATAATAATAACAATAATACCAGACGGCGAGAGTCTGGTCGCGTGACGGCTCGCAAACGATCTATTCGACCGTTAACGAACCACATTAAATTGCAACACACGCTGCATGATCGCTCGTTGTTCCCCGTGAGATCGAACGAGCACATATATATCATATATACATATACATATATACACATATATAGGGTGAGTCACCTAACGTTTGCACCTCAAATATCTTTGTTGTTTTTAAAGATACGTCAAAAGTTGAATGGTTCAATGGGGCTCACAGGATGCCAAAAAATTTCTGTTCTTATGTCATTTTTTTTTTAGAGATATCAAGATCACCTTCATTTTTTTAAATGCAACCACCCTGTTTTCCGTGACCTTGAATAGTTATAGTCACTGAATTCCTAATGAAAGGGACTATCATTGTAAGTGTTTAGAAAAGGGTGATTCCATTTAGAAAAATGACGGTGACCTTGATATCTCTAAAATAAATGACATAAAAAGAAATATTTTTTTGGTATCGTGTGATCCCCATTGAACCATTCAACTTTGTCTTTAAGACATTGGACGTGTCTTTAAAAACAACAAAGATATTTGAGGTGCAGACGTTTAGTGACTGACCCTGTATATGTGTGTCATATGCATATATATATATATATATTGGGGGCCAAATCGTGCATATCGAGACGAGTGGCTCGGTGCGCGCGGTTCTTCGTTTCTTTACACCGATTTCGTGTTCTCGAAAGAGCTTTGGTAAAGGGACGGCCGTGTTCTTTAAATCCGCCGTGCGACAACGACCGTTTACGAGTTCGTTTTTCATTCATTCGCTCGTTGGATTTTCGCTTTCTCGACGCCACCGGGTGTGGGTTGCGAGAGCGAGAGTCGGTGACCCGCGCTCGGACAGAGAAATGGGAACGAAAAGAATCGAGAGCACGGTCGGGAAATCATAACGGACGACGAATATAAGCGTAAAGAAACAAAAACGGCGCTCGGGAGGATTTCTTGGGGGGTCTGTTTTTTATTTATTTATTTTTTTTGTTTTGATGAACAAAGCAGCCGATTAGAAACGTGTGTGAAAAGAAGAACAAGTACAGAGTGTTTAACGAATCATGTGACACGGAAAATGAAACGAAAATGTGCATTAAGCTGTGTCTACACTATGTAGCGTAACATGTTATATAGCAGTGTTATAAAACTTGTTGGAAGAACGAAAAATGTTGTATAACATTTTTCGTGTTATATACAACAAGTTATATATTATATATTAGAGTGTATAGTCTTGTAATAGGCTATAAAAACATATATTTCACAGCACTGTTTTGTAGACGCAGCTTTACAAAAGGTAATAACGTTGCTTTTGTTTTTTTTTTTTTGTTTTTCAGTTCGGATCTTCCTCGGGGAAAGGAAGCGTTCGTCGTGGAACGTTTCCTTTTCCTTCGATAGATCTCGCGATCTCGAAATGAGCTCTCACCAAACTGGTGTGAAATTTCAACCGAAAGTAGTCAAATGGAATGCCAATTGAAAAAGGAGAAGCAGAAGAAGAAGAAGAAGTGGTAGATGGAGATGAAACCGGCTGCTTTTGTTTTCGTTTGTTTTTACTCATTGGTGGTTCCGGCGTAATAAGGGAAAAGAAAAAAGAGTTGTATGAGTTACGTACCCTGAAAATAGTCTCGGCCGCCGGTCGGAAACTGTCGTACTAAACAGAAACGGAAAAAATCATATCACGTTAAAATTCAAACTGGCAGCATGACGCGAGTCGCTCGTCCCCGATTCGTCGACAGGGGGTGGTGGGGGATGAAAGGAGAACGAAAAAACCGAAACACGAAAGGATGAATCGAAAGACCCGTAAAAGAAGGAAAAAAGAAGAGATCACGATTTTTTCTTCTCGCCGCGGCGTTGAATCGTCGATTTAAACAATTTTCCGTTCGAAAAATGAAAAGTTGAAATTCCGATTCAACGCCACCGGAAAATGAAGAAAAGATCGTCGAAATATATTGTACCCCCGCTCGTAAGTATTAGGACACATTGTAGATACACCGAGTGTCACTAGGCATTATGAAATTTGATAAAAGTCTGAAATAAATACTGTTGAACACTTTGACTGCCACATCACCCAAATACGGGTGATTACTACTTCATTTAAATACCGTTAAAAATTTGTGGCGTAAGATTAATATCGCGGTATAATTTAAAACAAGATCAACAGCCTGTGTTAACTGAATGCAAATACATTTTCGAAGAATTATGACTTAACAAAATAAAGCGTGTCTGACTACGAACGACCTTTCTCACTGTGGCAGTCAAAGAGTTAAGCTGCGTCTACACTATGTAGTATAACATGTTATATAGCAAAGTTATAGAGCTTGTTGGGAAAGCAGAAAGAAAAATGTTATATAACATATTTCGTGTTATACACAGCAAGTTATATGTTATCCATGAAGTGTGACATCATTATGAATAATGGACATGTGAAATGTTGTACAACAGCAAGGTTATATAACGTTTTGTCACACAACACTGTTTTGCTATGTAGTGTGGACGCAACTCTAAGTGATACTAATAAGTGGCCTAAAATAAATCATTTTCACGAAACATTACATTGTCTTCGTACAGGCCAGGTGTACTAATATGCTTACGAGCGGTAGTGTACGCGGTTCGGTGTCCGACCGAATCCAAAAAAAAGAAAAAAAAAATTAAAGAAAACACGTTCAAACTCAAACAGACGAGAAAAGAAACTGGTATCGCATGAGACGAATAAGGGGCGAGCGATTCATTCTGTTAATTACGCTATTGCTCTCCCTTCGTTCTTAAGTTATGCAAAAAGCTCCGAATTATTACGTATATCGTGAAACGAAGGGACACAAATATATGGGATGTTTCAGGTCGGGTGCTACGAAACGAGTAGAAGGTGATTCTATAAGAAAAAAAAAATAAGTCGAAAAAGAAGAAGAAAATTTGTTTCGTCTGATGTTTTGTTTTTCGAGATAATCGATCATGAAAATTTCTTAGATACGCCTTGATTAACACGTCTGTTCACCGCAGATAGTTTCTACTTATTGCCAGCACGAATACACGCGTTTCAGATGAATGCTCAAATACAATTTTCTCGAGAAAAAATCTCGAACGCACAAAAAATATTTATTCTTTTTTTGCCGACATATTTTCTCTTGTAGAATCACTTCTTGCCCAATTGCACTACCAGACCCGAAACACCCTGTATACTCGGGGTGAATTTTCGGGGCGAAAGAACGAATAGAAAGAACAGAAACGTAAAAATTGGTAATCAAAAAGTGTTTTTTTTTTTTTTCGAGGATCGAGGACCGCGCTCGGTGGAACTGTGAAAAGCAAAACGAAACGAAAATTAGCGGGAAAACAGGTGTTCGCGGAACCACGATCCGTGTCCTGAAACGTTTTAATGCCAGATACAGGAAACGGTGTGTCTGTGTGTGTAACATTTAATAAACTGAAACGTAAAACAAATATAATAATTAGTCGACGTTGCTGGTGTGAATGAGAGAACAAAAATTTCTGGGAGTGGAAGGACTATAAAAGGAAAAGAAGCGTCTTCATGTAATTGAAAAAATTGGAGAATGGGTGTATTGTGGCGAGGCCGTGAGAGGCTGTGCGTGATACGGGTTTATGCGAGAAACAATACGGTCGAACGAGAGGCGGAAACCTGTGGTTCCTTCTCGTTCACGTAGTTAAAAAAAAAAAGACAAACAAACGAAAATAAAAATAATATAAAAAAACTGAATAAAAGTGAAGTAAACAAAAAAAAAAGAAGAAAGGTATCACGATCGACGAACGAAAAGCCGTGGAAGCGGGTTCGTTCGTCGATCCACCACGACTCGATTATTTTCACTCTCGACTCGGTTTTCTTTCGACTTCTATCGATTTCTCGACGATCGAACGCGTGTGTGTCGATTGCAGATTACAGGCGCACCGATCCACCCTGCAGAAATGAAAATGAGCGTGGAAAGCCCATATATATATGGCCTGTTCCTCGCACGAGGACTGCTTTCGACGCGTGTCCGACTCGCCACACGGTTCCGATCTACTTCGGACAGTAGTCGTCACTTTTCTGCGCGTCCCTGGGATTTTTCTTTTCGTTTGTTCACGGCTTTCTTTCTCCCCCTTACAAGGAGCTTAGGTTGGTGTCAGTACCCGATGTTTGTTTTTGTAATTTTGCAGACGAGTAGGGGGCCTCGAGTTACCAAGTGTGCTGCATTAAGTTTCGGTGGAAATTTTTATTTAGGGTAGGAACACACACCCCTTGTATGCAACATTTAAACCTTTGCTTTGTTTTTTCAAAATTTTCTACCCCTTCACTTATGTTTGAATAGTATTAATAAACTCAATAGCAGAAGTATTTATGAAAATTATCGTACCTGTCCCCCAACAATCGTTATAAGGAATTTTTTAAATTCGAAAAACCTATTTAGCTCAGATCATATTTCGGGGTAGTTTTTTTAACGGTTTTTAGGGGACAGGTATGAAAATGTTCGTAGATATTTCTGCTATTCAGTTTATTAATAACATTTAAACGTAAGTAAAGGAGTAGAAAATTTTTAAATATTAGAAAAGCTAAATAAGAATTTCTGCCGAAACTTAATGCAGGTAGTTCGGGGCACCCTGCTCACCTGCAAGATTACGAAAACATCGGGTTCCGATACAAACCTAACTCTCCTTGATAGAGCAGCGTTGCGCAACTTGGTCGTTTCTTGCTCACTGCCCTGAGAAAGGAACAGTCGCGAGTAGGCGTCACGATTGGGGATGACAGACTGTGTAGAAGTACCGTAGGGTCTCGATCAGGGTTGCCAGAAATGGACCTCTTCGAACCAATGAATTTTGTAGGAAATATGAGTCTTGTCTCGCGTAGACGGACTTACAAATTCATACATTTATGTTATTATGTATATAGAGTGTCCTAAAATAATAGGACAAACCGCACCATGCATATTCCTTATGCAGATACAAATCGAAAATTTCTTTACCGTTTCGTAATCTGAAGTATGGCTGACCGCTCAGTTGATTGGAGTTCCTTCAACCGCTAATATCTCGGAAATGGAGCTTCAGATTACAAAACGGTAAAGAACTTTTCGATTAGTATTTGCATAAGGAATATATATGTTAAGGATTGTCCTATAATTTTTGGTCACTCTGTATATTTATTTATACAACGACGTTGCCGTAGATTAGTACCATTAATCACCACAGGGTACAGCGTGCAACATGATTCGCCCACGCAAGACAAAAGCGATGTTTCCTAGAAAATTCCATGGTTCGAGGGGGTTATTTATGGCATCCCCGGTCTCGATAGCCAATTTCGTTCGTTCCGAACACGTCAGCAACTCGTCGTATATCCACTGTTCGCTGTCTATTTCGTCCTTCCAAAGACGGAAATGAGAAGAAAAAATAATCAATACCATTGCTTCCGAATAGGGAAACGGTGTCCCTGTAACAACGTCTCGTCGTCGGATCTACAGAGACGGAGTAACTATTCAGGGACAGAGTAGCTATCGAGACCCTACTGTCACCGCGAGTTATCGTTGAACGCTGACGATGATAGGATACACTGCGTGCCGCCAGGATGAGCACAGCTGATGGTGGAGAACGCCAAAGTAAACAGTGACAGACGAAGGGAACAGACAGACGATCGTAGGGTTTCGATCGCCTGGATCTCCCTACCCGTCCCCAATGAGGTGCTCATCCCGTACAGAGTGGACAATACACTCTAACACAGCTGGTGGATGCACACCATCCTTGATTCTCTGAGAGCCTCTGTGGAGCCAGCGTGTTTACGTAAATAAGAGTGGAGGGTGTACGTGGTGAAAGAGAAAGATTGACACACCTCCTGTTCTCCTACCTCTGGCCGACCGCGACAGATCTCCATCAGCTGTGCTTGGCCTAGCAACAAGAGATCCCCTATCCCCAGAAGAGGTCTTGGGCTTCTTCGATCGGTTATCTACATACCTAGAACCGTTGGGGACCAGTTGGGCAGCGCTGCTCTAGAGAATTGTGTTTAAAGTTTGTATGTATGTATGCGTGCGTGCACGTGTGTGTGTGTGTGTGTGTGTGTACAGGTGTATGCATGTCCCCTCGCCTTCCACAGGGCCCCGCTAAATGTGGTCGACACGATCCTCTCTCGTCGCTGAGAACGCAAAAATCCCGAATAATACCCGAAATTAACTTACCGCTCATGTTGTCGCACAGTATCCGCGACGTGATGATTCTGCCGTACGAGCTGAACAGATTCTCCAGATCTTGTTGCGTCATCGTCTTCGGTAGACCGCTCACGTAGAGATTCGCGCCTTTGATCGCCTCGCTGCTTGGTCGCGCGTACGACACCTGAGACAGAGGATATCGTTAATTAGTCGGGGGATCGTTAGTAGAATAAAGTGGAGGATGAAACGATCCGATGGAGGGTTCTTGTACAGTGGGTGATCAAATTATTACGAACACTTCGAAGTACAGACTCCTCTCGATTATCGTCCAGAACTCGGGTCCGCGCTGGGACAATAATCTTGTAGAACAAGCCAGACGATAATTGAGAGGAGTCTGCACCACTCAGTTGAATTTTGATCAAAAACGGAATCGCAGGTACACTTATAATGGGAAGTTTCAGTTTAAAGATTCTGCAAATTTAATTATTAATCTCTTCGTTATACTAGGGTGGTTTATAATTATTGATACAGTCCAGTGTCGGTACGTGGTATTTGTGAATCAATTCTGTATTCAATTGTCAACTACTTCAATCAACACCTTAAATATTAATTTTTCTATCACTGTGTCGATTAGACGATCGAGGGACAAATTAAATCGGGAAAACGAGAGATGGACTAATTGTGATCCAACTGTGCCTTTGACCGCTCTAGTGTGATTCTAGCGTAATACAGTCGATACAGGTTGCAAGTGGAAACGGTGTGTAATAGACGGACATACACTGTCGACACCTGTCGCAAGTGGAAACGGTGAGAAATAAACAGACACACGTATGGCCACTCCTGGTCGGTATCTTAACCCTTTGTACTTCTAATTCTTTTTTTAATTTTTTTTCCAATAACTGCCTAATAAGTGCTTATTTTAAATGTACTTCAAAAAACAATGAATTGATAGTCAAATTCGATTTTCTAGACAACGAAGTTTCTCTCTACACGCCTCGGTAGAGTTCTAGGACAACTACTCTTTTCCACGCGCGATAATCACGTCGTTTGATTCACGCAAGGCTCGACAAAACGCGTTTGAATCGGCGCCAGGCTGCTTCTATTATTGCGGGCATACACTGTTGCAATGCAACGACTATTAGGAATCCGTCTTTCGAGTTTTCGGAAATCGTCCGAGTCGTATACAATGACATCTCAGACGAATTGTGTAGACATGTGGCCATACAATGTTCCGTTTTTTTCAGCTAAAGCCAATTCCGTGGACGAACGTGAGTACCACCAAGAGAATAAATTCGATTGTTTTCTATAGTCGATCATTTTTTTCCTCTGTAATAACATGTTATTTAAACTACACAGGGGGTGGGGAGACATTACCTTGATCGTTTTATTTTGCAGACGAAGACCATTCAGCGAGCTGATAGCCTTCTCGGCATCCTCAGGCCGCTGATAGTTAACGAAACCGTAACCCAAACTCTGACCTGTAACAAAGAAATATTAAAAACTTCGGTGACGGGTAAACCGCCATGGAGAACAGAAAAATTTCCCCTACGGATACGCGAATGAAAAACCTCTATTCTCGTTTTTGATCATTGAATTCTCGTCGTGATTGTTTAAACTATTATCTCCACGTAAGTAAAGCAGTACTGATACCGAGGGAATAGTTTCGAATACTTTTCCAATGTGAAGATTAAATTCGGTCGTTGCAAAGTCAGCTGAATGAAAATTACGAAATCTTGCATTGGTCACGATATTCACCAGATTTTTCCCCGAACGAGAGATCACTTTTTCCGTTATCGGGAGCTCCTTCTAAGAAAACAAAACATTCAAACAGGTAGTTGCAGAGTTTAAAGAATTTATATAATGTGAAAACGCAAATTTTTATAGAAATTCAATATATATTATAATATATATATATATAGCGGATAATATCTCGTCTGAAGAAAGCTGTTAATCATCACGGTGCATATTTCTGTATAAACGTATTACGTAATAAAAACTTAACAAACTCTAATTTCTTTCAAATACTTCAAGAGGGTTTATTGGTCAAACGTAAGAAAATTTGGGTTTCGTTATGTATAATAATATCATAATGGGAATATATATAAGCGTGATAAAAGTAAAAAAATTTGCCAAATGGCAACGAACGAAAAATGGCAAAACGGTTTTGAAAACGTTAAAATGTTCCTGTGAATCATTTATACGTTATGTAATATACACAAAAATACAACAAAATATTTCTTTGATAATTTTTAAGTAATTTGGGAATGTAAGGGTTGACTGTATAAAGGTCAGCATAAGATTTTCGAATAAAATTCGAATAAAATTCTGCCCATCTCTGCTCCGAGCCTGTCCAGAGACTATCAACTCCCCAGACAACAATATTTGCTCGATTCTACAACATATCTTTAAGTTTCTTACACGTTCGACAAGAGTCTCAATACACTAGGAACAGAAACGTACTATCTTAGCTCAAAGGAAATTGTACCAACAAGCGCAGTTACGTCAGAAAGAAGCTTTGAATTTCATTGCATGTTCGAAAGTACCCACTCTATTCCACGATACCATTTCGAATAAATAAATCTTCAGCGATCGATACGTGCACAACGAAAGATCTACAAACATGACCGTTTCGATTCTTCCGGTGACTGGCGTACCAAGGTTGGCGGAAACAGGTCGATCGAACACATCGATTAAATCCTCGGGAACGACGTCTATCGTCTGAACGTGAATATTTATCGGAAGTCTCGCGGATCGTTTTGCAACACAGAATGTGTATCGTTCAGCGATCTCAACGACGCGTCGCGACGCCTCATTGAATGAACCGTTTGCCAACGGTTAACACAGGTTTCTTATTTTACCCGTTTACTGTAAATTATAGTAGGACTTTTGGCGGAACGTATGTTGGCTTTCAATTTACTGTATATTTTCTATTTTACTATATTATTGCTAGATATTATTACATACAATGTGTATTACTATATTACAGAATTTATTTGGTGCACTTTTGTTGCACTTTTATGGGAAGTACTACTCCTTTCACCCTTAACATTGAGAAATAATATTTCGTCCGCATATTCGCCATTTCATTCCCAAATTATTCAAAAATTACCAAAGATATATTTCGTTGTATATTTGTGTTAAACAACACGTAAAATAATTAATAATTGGCAGTGATTGGGATGTGTACCCTAGACTCGGAAAAACTCGATCGGAATCAGCCAAGGCGCTCGACGTCGCGGTCAAATGTTTTTGTCCCGAGAAGAAGAAGAAAAAACAACAGGAAACGCACGGTAGCCGCGGGTACACGGCCCTGAGGATCGGCGAGGTCGAATATAAAGGCGGCGAAGCCTCAAAAACCAAACGACGCCCCCGCTACTCGACCGCTCGAAATAGCGCCGCGACGACGCGACGCGCACGTGCTAGCCCGAGAGCTCGCGGTTTTCTCGAGATTCAAAACCGTTGGGAATTCGGCAGGACGCGCATAACTTACACACCACGCTCCGGATTACGCGTCCGTTCGCTCGTTCGCGGGAGAAATCCAACGAGGGATGAGAAGGGGCCAGGGACGCGCAACATTGCGCAATCCTTCTCGCCCAGACGTCGCGACGTATATATGTATGTATGACTCGGGGGAAAACAATACACAGTATGTCAGTTTTAGGTGCAGGGGAGCACCGGTTGTAACACGGGGTAAGTCGTAACCAGGGATTACACAGTATGTCAGTTTTAGGTGCAGGGGAGCACCGGTTGTAACACGGGGTAAGTCGTAACCAGAGATTTAAACCGGCATAATTTTGATACCGGTATTATGCCATCAAAGCTATACCGAAACCGATATATTACCGAAAACTGAAATAAATACCGGTATTTTTTCGGTTTCTATAAGGGTAGGGCTTATATCGGGTTATGTAGGCCGAAGGTAGAACCGAAAATACCGGTATAATACCGGTAAATCCTTGATGAGTACTCGAAGGCTCCTCGGCACTGAATATTAAATATTTCATGAACTATAGGCCATATGCGGCTGAAACGAGTATCAGTCTACTTAGAGCACCAAACAATGAAATCTGTTCCATATGCAAAATGTTTTTTTAAATAAATCGGTACTCAAAGGGTTAAAAGTCAGCGTTACACCTGGGGACCTCTCCGTATCAGTGAGGGCCTCGAACACACATCGAGCATTTACTATCTTCCGATCCAAATTCTCATGGAATAACAATGTTACAAAAGTAGACTAACCATTTGCCCTAGATTGTCTGCTGAGTGGGACAAAAAAATCTACAAGAAATTAGCAAATTTCGAGTGCAAATTAAAATTGCCCTCCCGCTATAAGAAACCAATTATGTCCAATCTTCCCCGATATTCTCTTCGAAGTGAAGTAACAAGATTCTAGACTACCACCGAAAATCAAGAGATCCTTATCATACCTCGTGTAACAGATATTATCCGCGTAAACACGTGAACCCGCGTGAAACTCGCCATTAGAAACGAGTCACATACATACATACGTATCGCGAATACACGAAATCGATGGAACAGCGGCGTGTCACGTCTACGGTACATTTCGAAATTACGAGATTCGTATCGGACACGTCTGTCATCGACAGGTGTCCGTTACCACACGACTTTCGATCGCCCCCGTGTGTCCATCAGCTTTTTTTCCTCCCCTACCCCCTCCCACCGTGAACACATCGTCGGGTTGAAGAGATTCGACGATGTCCCTGAACGATTCGAGAGATTCCACCGATACCAAACAAGCTGTGAACGAGACGACGGGAGGGAGACTGAACGCGTGGTTCGATGGAAATCAATAAACTGGCGGGAACAGCGAACGGGTATTGTGTATGACGGCTCAAAAGCGAACAGGGAATTCATTGGACTATCTGCTATTAATATTCATCGATTGCTTTTTTTTTATAGAGAATGATACCGATAATTTTATAGGATTGCAATTCGCTTGACCTTCTATTTTGCTATTGTCGAATTTTCTTGACTCGAGGATAATACCGATTGTACACTTCCATAGGATTGCAATTTGCTCAAACTAGCGAGACTATTTTCGAAATATCTATTCTGCTATCGATAAATCTCGACGTTACAAAATCGATCAGGGGGACACAAGGGTGTAGGAAAGAAAATTGCAAGAAATCGTTCGGAAACTTACCGGTGAGTTTGTCGCGTATCAGCTTGCAGCTCTCCACGTCGCCGAGACTCATGAACAGCGAACGTATCTCATCCTGGGTCATGTTCTGGGGCAAGTAATTTACAATTAGATTCGTCTTGGACTCTTCCTGCGAGGCCTGTCCGAGGGTGGATCCACCGTTTTGTTGCACGATCGTGTCCATTCCGTTCGACATCATTGCACTCTTCTACGGGGACGTCTCTAACTACGTACGAAATCTGAAAGCAACGAAAACATCCAACGTTTTACACCCTCTCGAAACAGGAACGATTTTCTCTACAAGGTATACATATCATCGACGGTGTTTCTGTTCCCTTTCGGCCACCTTCGACAGAAATCACCCTTATTCGTGTGATTCGTCCTAGACAATGCATCCCGAGGATCTTAATCTGTGATCGATTACCCCCTTTAACCATTATTTGTGAATCAAAACAAAGGCGTTCTGAAAAATCACGACGAAAATGCAAATATCCTCTCTGGACATATAATAAAATTGCATTGGTCGAGTTTAGATGGAGGATTTTTGGTAAATCCTCCATGAGTAACACTGACTTTTTCATCAGATTTGGCACAATTTCATTCAAACGACAGAATTCCATTCGACACCGTTTAAAAGCTCTCAATCGTTCGCGTATTTAATCGCAGAAGGAATTTCATTGTATTCCACCATTTCTGACGAAACCAGAGTGATTTCCGGACGAAAAATTGCAATTGGGATATCAAGTGGATTCGCGGCTGGCGGTCTGGCCGTTTGGAATCGCTCGTTTTTAGCGCTAAAAGACGAGGAAGCCACGGAGACGAGAGGAATTCTCGCCATTCTCAATGAAGCTGAAACGACACGACCGGCCTAGGAAGAAGAGACACGAAACGAAACGGACGGGTATAAACACACATAAGCGCGCGAGGCATGAGGCCGCGTGTCGACAGAATGTTCGAAGGACGTAAAAACGTCTGTCGAACCAAAACACTGTATGTACCTAACATACACGATGCACAAGCTCTTCTCGGCCACATACAACCCATGGAAACCATCGTGTTCGAACGAAATCAGAGACACAGTTTTTGCCAACGTGTATACACGCGCGTAGCAACAGCCGCGAAATGTTTTTTTTTCTCTCTAAAGCGAGCTAAATATTGTGAATCTCATCTACAGACGTCTCATTATTCGAGTATAGAGTAGACCGAGGCGAATCGGATTATTTTCTCTTTGACAGTAAAAAAATAATAGTTAAAGTTTAAGAAGCTCATTATGTATTATAAATTCGTCATTAGTACATACTTAACTTGAACATTAATAATAAAAAAATAAAAGAAACATAAAAATCTTTCTAACCTAATCCAGACCGCCGAAACATATTTTCCGATTTCTCGAGAGACGATTCTTGGGAATCCCCGTTTGATTCATCGTTGTCTCGCGTAGGAGGGTTGCTATTGCTGCTTGTCGACGCAACGAAAATTCACGGTTCCCGTTAGTGGATGCTGACGTAATCTGACAATGACTTTCAAAACACAGCGTGAAAAGAACAGGCGGTGGTGGCGGTTGGCAAGGGCCGTGAAGGAAGGGTCCGATAGAAACAAGAGGGGATAATTTAAAGGGGCGACGACCCCACCCTCCCAGACCGGTTCTGGTTTAAAGGGCTCCTTTTTCGCCCCCTACCACTTCCCCTTCCGTTCAAACCACCGCCACTGTGCCTCGATACGCTCGAGAAAGTTATATAGGGTGCACACACGGGTGTATCTGCTCGCGACAATTCGAATAAAAAGTCCTGGACGCATCGATCATTGTTCCTGTGGAATTACTCCTTCAGACAGGTCAACGAAATTATCCAACGGTTTCGTCTCCGTGAATATTCCTGCGGCCGAACCGGTGTACGGCGCAAAAGGGCCTAATTAGAGAGAGAAAAAAAAAAGAAAGAGAAGTGTTCCACGGTCAGTGATCAGACGGCCGCATCGGGACGGCCACACGCCAATGGGGAGGAGGGAAACAGTAATTCCACTCGAGACACCCGGTAGGGCTGCTGGTCACGGCCCGTGGAAAGAGACAGATGGAGGGAGAAGAAGAGAAAGGGGAATTATACGATACGTTCGTGGGGTGCCAATGGTGTTCACGGTTTAAGGCGAATACACACAGCTGCCACGACACATATATATCAGCCGGCACGAGCTGCTACCGGTGCACATTTTAATTCTCTCGTTTCCCTTTTCCGCCCTCCTCCCAGTCGTCCGTGTGTCTATCTGTCTGTCCTGTCTCTGTCGGACGTATCAGCTGTCCTCGGAGCCGCCCCACGCAGGGTGGAGGAGAGAGCCTCTGGGTCTCCCCGTGACTGTGGTCACCCCAAACGGACTGACCACGCTCGGCTCAAGATAATAGATAGCTTTTATTATATGCATCGAACGTGCCCCACCCCCCCACACACACGGGACAGACAGACACCCCTTATGGGAAAGAAACTGGAACGGCGAAAGCTGGCGGAGCTGAACTCCGCTCGCTTCACGAAGCCAGCCACCCCCCGCCGCCACACGTTCTTGGTGACGTTAAGGGGGTCAGATCTTTCCCAAGGATCTCCGTTATGAAGGGAACAGAGCCTGTTTCTCACGGATCGAATGACTCCGGCGATGAAAAGATAAGGTCATTGTAATAATATAAATAAATCTAAGCAATAAAATTATTTATCTTAAAAACCAAACAAGTGCTATTTCCTTATAATTTAATTCAATTTCACAGCAGCTGCATATAATCCGTGTTTGACGAGTGTATTCGTCATCTAGCAACGTAACGTAGGTACACACTTTCAACCCTTTGCGTTCCAACTACCAATGTAGCTGGCACAAGTAAAGACGATGTAGTCCAACTACCAGCTATCAACACATTATCTTCTTTTATTTTACGAAAAGAAATGAATATACAACTAATACCATTACTTTGATTAGTTCCATATGTATATTCCAAATCTGCTATTACTGTATTGTAAAAAATTACGAATATTATTTTGTTATAAAGTATTTGTAAAAATTCTTAGAGTAGACTACCTAGATGCGCCAAAAATGCACGGATCGCAAAGGGTTAAAAAAAACGGGACCACAGCTAAGATGTTAAACTTTTGTATAAAAAGGGTCTTCCCGTTAATGATAATAAATTATATTAAATTAAACCATGAAGGACAATTTATCTGGCCCAGAGCTTCTGGACTCTCAGACTCGGTCGGTGGTCGGTGTTTACGAACGGAACAAGGGACGACGGAGGGAAACAGCCCAGTCGGAGAAAATGCCGGAGTTATCGTAGTCCCCGCATCTCCTCCGTGGTTATCGATCCGCGGGGTCTCCAGTGCTCGAGCATCGCGGGCGATATTTTAGGACGGCACAATGGAGGCCGGGAGAGATCTCCCCCCATTGTCCCCAGTCGGAGGACGCCTCGAGAATCGTGTATACAGGGTGTGCCAGTATCGATGGTAGAACCGGAGAGAGGGTGATTCTACATGAGAAAATAAGTCGAAAATATGGAATAAATTTTTTTTCATTGGAGGCTTTCTTTTCGAAATAATCGAATTTGAAAATTAATTTGGAACGCGTGCATTGGTCGTGGTATTAAGTAGAAACGGAATGCAATGGACAGACACGCTAGTCCTATTCAATTGCACGCGTATCCAGCAGATTTTCAAATTCGATTATTTCGAAAGGAAAGCCTCAGATTAAAAAAATTTATTCCATATTTTCGACTTATTTTCTCATGTAGAATCACCCCATTCTCGGTTGTACTATCAATAGTGGGACACCCTGTATATATGGCGGTGACTTCGAAACGTTACTCCGAGTCACCCGTCATTATGCACGACGACAATGGACATTACGCGTGATCGCGTGCGTGCGTGGCGCGACTAGGGAAGGGTCACGACGACATAATATAAGAACTCACCCCCAGTAGGCGAACTATCGACCGTGGTCGATCTTAGAGAGAACGGGATCACGATCGACTCGAATTTTTCTGTGTGACCACTGTCCTTGATTGACAGTGATATTGTAATTATAGTGACCGTGTAATTGCCATAGTTCAGAGACAATTACTAAGAATCTCTAACTCGACTTTCTAACCGCCGTACAATTAAAATTTCAGCACGCTCGTTGTGCTATACCCAGCACGTTTCCAGATTTGATTCGTTCGAGCACGAAGGCACGACCGAATCGTGGCACCCAATTGAACAACGAAACTATTCGAACAGTTACGAATCCATCATCTACGTCAGGGGTCGGCAAACTGCGACTCGCGAGCCAAATGCGGCTCTTTGGGTACTTATAAGTTTGTGTGTGATTTTATCTTCATTTAATAAAGGTATAATTAATACTATAACTTGTCATAATATTACTTTAAATTTTCCTCATTAGGAAATATATATCTATGGTTCTCGAATAATTTTTAAATCGTTGTGAAGGACAGGTTTGGCTCTTTCTTCTCAAAAGTTTGCCGACTTCTGATCTACGTTGTCGGCAGAAATCGTCTAAAATTCTTAGAAAGTAGAATCGTCCGTCACGCGTCAGACGGTTCATTCTTCGTGAGCCTCTACCCAACCATAGCTTTACAACCATCTCGTATTCAGTGTACCATACATACACCATTCATCTATTATGATCATCCGTCACTTGGTTCGATATCCTAACGTGTAATCCAACACCGTGCCTGACAATATTCTCCACTCAAACGTACCATTTCTACACCGTCATGTATGTACACACTCCGCGTGTGAAACATCTTTCCCTTATTCCCATCGTCTGTAAAGGCCCGTTCACACGTCTGAATGAATTTGCGCGATCTGACTTCTGCATTACCTACAAGTTCTAAACAGAACCTTGAAACAAATCACATTGGCTTCAGAATTCCCAGCTCTATCACTGTGCTAAACATCATTAAAAAATCAGTGTTCCCCCTTTGGAGCTCTCCTTGTCAGTGCTCAAAAAACCTTGAAACACTCATCGAAGATTCCTTGTACACCAACACGGTCCACTTGCGTGAATTTCTATGCAACCAAGTTAGGAAACACCATTTATACGTGTAAACGGGCCTTTATGCCCACGATTGATCATAGAAACAGCCAGCTCTTGTGCACCGAGCCTGAATTCGGTGTGTGAAGTAGCAGGTGGGTAGTCGCGCGACGGAGGGGTTAAAGTTCGATTTTCGCGTGTAACGCTCCACCAGAGAGATACAATCTTCGGGCCGGTGGCCAGGTGGCCATGGCGACGGATCGTGAAAATCGCTTGGCCGGGGACCCCCGATCAATACGAGGCGCGGCGCGACTCCTCTGGTCCCTGCCACGCTCTCTTCCACTCTCTTTCCCTCCCACCACTCGTCTCACTCTCTTCCTCTTCGGTTCTCTGGGTGCCGCGCGCACCAGAAACCCCTCCCGCGCCGCGATTCCGAGGGAAACCCCACCCCCCACTCCCCTCTCCATCGTGATCTCGTTCTTTCTCTCTGTCTGGCGTACGCCCCTTTCCGCGCGTGAAAGCACACGCAGGACAGGCGAAAACGCAGTATGTAGCTCGTGCCACCGCTCTGGCGAGCGAGACGTGGGAGGTGGAGCGAGGGGAGGAGGGAGAGCAGACGCGGAGAAAGAATGGGAGGGGACGAAAGCACGCAGAAAGCGAAGGGTGAGAAGGAGAATGTGCCCGCGGAGCACGTGCCGTGCTCAGAAGTTCGAGGGAACGAGGTTTACGTACCGATTGTTTCGGAGATATGTCGGGTGCGTTTGTCGCGTGGATATGAATGTTTCTTGTATGGTGTGTAAGTAGAAAACCACCCTGAAATTTTCAATTCTTATGTATCGTTAAAATAAAAACGAACCGAGTACAGATCAGGCCTTGGTCTCTACCTCTAGGAGAGCCTGACGAGGACAGGTACAGGTGGTTAAAAAAAGGTATTCGTTCGACAGTGTCTCCTGCTCCAAATTGTAAATACGGTTTTTCGCGTAATACCAAGTAAATAATGTTTACCTTAGCGTTACACTGAAAACAGAATCAACCACTGAGAGAGAAAGAGACAGTGTCAGCAAGGTATGTACGAGTACTCTTTTTACTTACTGTACATACTCCGTTTTGAAGAAATATTATTTAGTTTTACTAGCGAAAGGACAAAAAAAAGTCCTTATGTGTTATTAACCACGCAAAGATGAGGCTTCGGTATTAGTAATTGCTCGTCGAAAATATCCTTTTAGAATCAGCGATCAAGTCTAACTAATTATCCTCCTAAAGAACACTGTAAACATAGGAAAGAGATGTTCTTTCTACTTTCATCAAAAGCGGACTACTGTTTCACGATAATCCTTAAAATCTTCAGGGCTGTCAAGTGGCCAACGAAAACTGTTATATCGATCACACCAGTAGCTACACGCACACTATATCCGAGACTCTCCTGTATATGTATACATGTAAATCTGTGATCAGCAGTAAACGTTTTCGCGCAAGGGACAAATTATTCCAAGAAAATGTTCTCCCACCCCCCCCCCACAACCCTGGATTTGAATAGCTCCAGAAAACGTAAAAAATAAGACAAAAAAACCGGTCTCGCCGTACCAGTGGCCTTACCTCCTCTGTTTCTTTCACCTTCCCACCAGGGTCCACCTTCTACCTTTTACGATCGATGCACGTGAGAGCACACGATGCACACACAGAGACACACACCAGAGAGGACACACAGCGAGGCAATTAGAAAAAAAACAAATAACGACACTTTGTTTCGGGATGCTCCACCACGTCGTTGTCTCGTTCACGCGTTTTCCCCACGAAATTTCTACGTTTCCCTTCGAGAGGGAGAGAGAGAGAGGGGGGGGGGACAATTGCGACGTGTATGTGTATATGTGTATATACCACGACGTTTTTCCACGCGTTTTACTCTTGGACTATCCGCGGTGTTTTCGCCGGGTGTCGTCGCTCTATCACCCTTTTCCGATGGATCTTTCTCTCGTCGTCCACGCGCAGCTTTGTACAACACAAACTCGCTGGCTATATCACGCTCTCGTCGCACCGCCGCCCGGAACAGAAGGGGAAATCAATGAAAGAAAAGTACGACGCGTCGACCGCTCGTAAATCGGCATTTATGCTCGCCTACGATGATCCAACGGATATACTGTGTACTCTACACGGTACTCTCTAAACGTTTTTTCACCTCCTCAACCGGCACATGGGAACACGCGCTTCGTTCCGCGTGTAAACGGAAAGTTTTCTTTCCCTGATCACCGATTATATTGCTCGTAATTTCGTCGTCTATCGTGTGCAGTGGAACACTAACGTTTTGTACTACGTCTTCTGCGTGTATGTGTGTGTATATGCTGTCGAGAACGCGTATGTGTGTGTACGTGGAAAAGAGAATACGATTGTGTCTATATATATGTGTATATATATATATACACGATGTAACGTTTGATGTGTGAACGTGACGAAGGGTGGTGTACGCGAGAGACTAGAAATTAAAGCGTTTAAACACTATACTAAGGAAACGGAAATAACGATACGACACGGGCGGAGGCTGCCTAGAGACTGGACACACCGGCTGTGCGCGGCTCGGCTTGCACCGTTAGCCCGAAACTCAAGACTCGGGAATACTCGGCCGCGGTCGCCGATGCTCGCGCACTCTCGGGCCTTAAAAGCGACGCGGCGGCGGCCGACCCCTCCGTCTCGTTGTATATTACGTATATATGTATATATATATATCTCTCTCTGTTTCTCCTCCCACCCGAGCCGACAAGGGCCGAGCGTGAGCGAGGGGGTTGCCGATCGAACTAATAAGAGACGTATGCGCGTTCTTAAATAAACTGCCGACCTCCCCGTCGCCGATCGAACTAGCAGCCCTCGCCCCTGAAAATACGCCTCTCCCTGTCTCTCTACCCCCAACGGTTGAATTTTCAGACTTTCTAGTTTGTCATTATTCTGAAAGGAATTCGACATGAACGGTGTTATCACAATAATTCGTTTGTTTCCAAAACCGTGGTTGCCTAATCGGTGGTTCACCGTCCCGCGAATTGCATTTATAACGAGAGATCGTCCAACACACTTGTGAACCGCTTCGCAGACGATATTTCCAGGGTCCCCCGAAGCGCCCTCGAGATGTTTGCAGGGGTCTGTATTCCGCTCGAAATTGTTTGCAACATGGCTCCCCGATATTGCGAGACGGAAGGCATGCTCTCGCCTCCCTCCTACACCCCTCCACCCCCCTACCGCCCCCTCTGCGTTCGATCCCATCAATCCCCCTGTTCGCTCGTCAGATCATGACCACCCCTTTACGGTTTTTGACCCCCGTCGTCCGTGGGTCCCGGCTTGCGCGGTATCGCGTCGATACAAGAGTCCTTTTACCCTCCCCGTTCGTAGAGGCGGCCACTCGATCGGCGGCGAACCAGGACCTCGGTAACTATGAATTGGCCGTTTGCCAAGGATGACTGAAATCGTCCAAGAAAAACGGACGAAAAACATGTGCAACCGTGTATAGATGAACCGGCCGAGACGACGACACTTGTATGAGTTTCATTGTAAGTCAAGGGGGTAAGAGAGGTCTCAACCTACTTAAGGGTGAGAGAAGTCGATGCACCTGTGCACGCCTCCCTCCCGGCTCCGCCCCGCCCCCCGTGCACGATTATCGCGCTCCGATTAGCTCTCCTTCGATTCATTGGCTCCCACTTCCGGGGCACGCGGAGGGAAGCCGACGACACGTCTCACCGGTGGAATTCGATGACGTCACAATTTCCCCGAATTCTTCGCGGGGGCCATGTGTGGATCGACGAACACGGAAATGTTTTAAGATCAGATTGGAACACACTTGGGCGTCGATTGAATGGTTAATGGTCGTGAAGTTTTTCAGTATTAATTAACGTTCGTGCACCTGTTCGATTATCCGTTGCGGTACCGTTCACCCTTGAATTAAATGGGGCTTGATTGAACATCGATGCAAGGATGTATGTTTACCCTCTACTGGATTATTGGTCGTCGAATTTATAAATTTCGAAATTAAAGAATATAGTTGGGAGGAATCGATCGACAAAATATAATTGAATGGATGTTTAGAAGAAGGGCGTGTGGTACGTTTCAATAAAATTTACAAGAAAACAATTCATTGCTCCTTGTAGCGATTAACAGTACATTCTTGCTGGTGTCAAGATTAGTTCTTAAAAGTTTTGTATACTGAACAGACGTTCCCTGTGAGCCGAATTAAATAAACTAAAGTATTATAGCGAATAAAACTTTTTATTTAACAACCCAGTTCCAATATCTTCCGTGCAAACATGGGGAGGTTCTTTCCGAATGTTGAACGTTCTCCAGACGGACGAAACGCGGTAAAAGAGGATCGAGGAAGCCTGCATATCCCTGACCTTACCCTGGCTCGATCATCGGAGATCGGGGAGGGAGGTCGGTCCCGAAAATGACGACGGCGTACGCCAGAATTATGCATCGCTGACGAAACAAGTCAGAGCAACACTTGGCAGTCGTGCCAATAACCGGGTGAGGCCGTGTTTTCATGAAATCGTTTCCGCAGTTTTGCGTCACGGGATCGACCGCCCCGACAGAGTTGTTCGATTCCGATGATTTTTATTTCAACCGCATATGACAATTAATTCATGAAATATTTAATGTTCAGTGTCTAGGAGTCTTCGAACACACATCCAAGTACACCACATTACTGTATAAAGAAAACCGAGGATCTGCGATACACGTTCTCGCAGCGATTTATTGATCCTCCGATGAGATTACACCAAGAATAACCCTAGACATAACCATTATAAACGGTTCTGACACTAAAAAAATCTGTTTATATCCATTCAGATCGAACAATTTTTAAAAAAGGACTAAAAACCGATCCCCCTCGAATTACGGAACCCACACAACGAACGTGCGTTCCCGCGAAACTCGCATGCGCAAACTGTCCACCAAGTGAAATTATAAATACATCCGCGTTGTAAACACTATAAATATACTCGGTCGGTCGCGGAATATACACGGAAAAGCCTGTTCTCTCAGCCTTGCGTGCGCGCAAGCCTGGAAACAAGCCGCGTGTCGGTGTGATCGATGGATCAAAGCGGTTCGCGGTCTCGATCCCCGTGGTCTATCCGATATTACAGACAAATAGATTCGGACACAGACGTTTTTCTTTTTATTTGTTGTTACGGTGATGTTATAAAAGTTCTACTCTGCGGAGTGTTTACTATTAGTCCGATGCTTAGTCTGGGATTAGTAAATCCAACGATCACAAACCGAGGAACTATTACTAAACAGTTTTTTTTATCACAATTACCGAAATGCTTTCACGAAGAAAAGGCAAGAAAAATTAAATTTTAATTTTATGATCTATGTGTAACATTTTTTCTGCAATTTATAATAAATATGTGGATTCAAATTATTGTTTTCCTGTTTTTACAATTTCAATTTTAAAAAAACGTAACTAATTTTTCAAATAGGGCAGTTAATTAGCTTGGCTTAGAGCGCGAAATAGGCGCCGGCAATATCCACAAGGAAACGTGGAACCACCGAGATCGTCGGCTGTGTTACGTACAAGATCGGGCCCAATGTCACCGGCTCTCGGAGTCTGACACCATAAAACGGGGGCCATTGTGTCCGGCCCCGACATGAGAAAAGAAGGGAGAGAGCGAGGCTGATGAGGCCGGGGCACCAGGACTTATAACAGATGCGAAACGGTATGCAGAGAAAAAAAAATATACGGTATGTATAGGAACACGTAGCAGCGAACGCATATGCGATCATCGGTGTGCGCCCTCCGCATTATGTTCAACGTTGATACCGGTGCACGAACCGCGGGGACAGGAAGTGGTCACGGCGTTACCGTGGATAGTCTGCCCCTCGCATCTCTGGATCTCCATGAACGAGAGAACGACAATTTTTCGACTGCTTTTGAACCAATTTTCGACACAAAAGACCGAAACTCCGATTTTTCATGAAACTTTAAGAATTAACGCTCGAAAGATATGCGGTTCCATTTAAAAAAGCAAAATTGACCTTCATACGATCTCTACGCGTCCACACAGAAAAGAGTTACTCTCATCAGAAAGTATGCACCCCCTGATACTATTTAACGTTTGTCCAAAACATTTTTCAATAACGTCAACGGTTTCGAAGATATCTGAGTGGGTCGATTTAAATAGGACACCCTGTATAATTTTTCCTAACGTATTGTTTCCGACCGACCAGGTGTCCTAATACCTACGATTTTCGTCTGAGAAGAAATGATTCGTTCATCAACGACCAAGATGAACCTGAATTGTCTTCCCCCTTTTTCGCCAGCGGTGGAAAGAGTAGCCTCCCCATCTGCTGGATTTTGCAGACCTTCCGGTGATCGTGTGCACCCGTGAAAAGACCGCGGGAATCGTGGTTACGGAAAATGAGATTTAGCAGCACGACGGATCGAAATGAGGCGCATAGATCGTGAATCATTCGGCATTTCGTGGTTGACAATCGCGAGACCCCCTCGTTTCGTTTAGTCATGATCCAGCTGTCGAAGCCCAGGTTTTCGGGGGCCGGCCCCACCTCCGTCGTCGATCCCGGGGCACACGTCGAACGATAATTCCGAGGCTACGCCGCCACGGGAGCAATAACTCCGTCCGTGAAGCTTTTTCCAAGGGGGTCGGTGAACCCCTCCGGCGTGGATACGTCGGGATACTTTTCTCGGTACAGTCGACAGGCACAGATATATTGTGTCCTTGTAGAACCATAAAATTTTCAAGGTACCCCCGTAACCGAAACGGTGATTTTAGACACTCGAGCATCTTCAAGATGATGCAATGCAAATTCGAATTGGGGTTACCTGCAGTTGAATTTTTACCAATACAGTAATCACTAGACTGCGGATTTTTATGCAAAATAACAGTTTCTAGAGTAATTTATAAAGACAGGAGCAATTGTAGAAATTATCGTACGCGTCGGTTATACCTATTCGAACATACGGGAATGAACGTATTAGACTGTGACCAGTATTATACTCGAAGATCGTGTCACGACCCTTAGTTTCATCAAGCAAAAAATTAATTCAGAACTGTGACTGAATCCAAGAACACAGAACTCGTTGCTCGGTTCTTAAGGATGTATTTTCGAGAAACTTTTAATGTGAAGTAAAAGAGCAATTGAAGGAACGAGTAGTTACAAGAAGGGCACCACGAATTTTCATAGAAAGAATATTTCACCTTCGAACGGGGCGTGCACTGCGTGGCAAGGGCAAGGGTAGTCGGAAACGTTGACGGTGGAAACACGAACGAAAGAGGGAGGATTTCGACGAGCATCTGCGCTAAAGCGTCGTGTGGAACACGGGGGCGCCTCCCTCCTCCCTCGAGGGAACACCACGGACTTGCTTGGGGCCCGAAAATCGATCAAGCGAACCGAACGCCCGTAATCATCGCTGCTGATTAACCCATTAAGTGTCAATCAGTGATATAATGGTGATTTCTACACATATAATTATGTATATGTCTTTTATTAAAACTTAATGTTGTGTCTTTTATTAGGACTGCCTAAGAAAAAGGTGTCTCCATGGCTACCATTATATCAGCTGTCTACGTTATCTCAAATCAAAAATTGAGAAAGATTCTTACTCTGTATGAACGTGGCACCAATTTACAAAAATGTCGTTTTGAGAAAAACGAGTTTAAAGTTTCGATTTGAACCTACATGCCGCTTCGATTAAAGGTTAATAACTTCCTTATTATTTCGAATCAGACGAAATCCTTTTGGGATTATCGTTTTGAATATTAAGCCTTGAGAAAATGTAGAAAAGAAAAAATCGATTTTTTTGACCCGTCACAGTAGGGAGTCCCCTTAATGGCTGTGGATCGATGGATCCGGTCGTGCCCTTTGCGGTCGTTCGCGCGCGTGCACGGGGTGCCGATCGCCTCTCTCCACAAGCGAACGCGATTCAATTCGGCCCAGCTATCCGAGGGAAACCCCGTGCGAAGCCTCGAAAGTCCACCGAAGAAGTGATTACATAAGGTAAACAAACGGTTCCAGCGTGGAAAAACGGCCAAGCAGAGATGATGATCGCCTGTGAATATGCATGGCCACGATCGGACGATCCCGTTATATGTGTGTGTGTGTACCATCGTCGACAATTCGTCGCCCGAATTCGTAACTGTTCCTATCTTGACTGCGTCTATAATATTAAACTTTGTAAACCTTTAAACTCAGTTTTCTTACGTTAAAAACTAGTGGAGATAGAAGAATTAAGAACTAGAGCGACGAATTATCCATATGTCACCCCGCGGGTGATGTCGACGAGTCGGCAAATGAAAATTAGAAGAGTAAAATAACTATTATTGGATTCGTAAACGGGCCTCGAAGTTCGAACCGTGAAACAAGGCAATTATTGAGGGAATTAGATGAGAAAAGACTCCGAAACGTGCCTTGTATGTATACATGCACACAGACGGAGCAACAAATTACACTGTTCAACACGTAAAATACTTCATAACCATTAATGGGTGTTTCTGATCGATCTGTACGAGTTGAATATGAATCTGCAAACCGTTTTTTTCCAGCAAGACCAATTTGTGAAGAAATCAATCTTAACTCATTAATAGTCGAATAAAATTACGACTTGTGGTAAAAAAAAATATATTTTAATATATAATAATAATTCAATATATAATATATATTTATTTTGCTACAATAAATTTAAACCAATTCTATTTATGATGCAAGAAATGTAAAAAAAAAACACGTGTTTCACGTACCTTTTTAATAATTACATATGTTAAATGCACCGTGCCCAAGTCTCACTCAAGATGAACTGTTAAAAAAAATAATAAATTTTCAACTTTGGAGGTGTGTCGTACAATCATTCCGTTGCTCTCGACACGAAACAATTCGTTTCGAACCCACCAGCTCCAAAGTCAAAAATTTACCATTCTTCTTTCAAATTAATTTTTCCATAAACTGGACATTCTAGAAAAAACCGGTTCGCAGACTCGTATTCAGCCGTTAAAGACCTATCAGAAACGCCTGTCAACGACATAAGAAAAAAAAAGTTAAAATTTGTCGAACAGTGTTGACGTTCCTATACACTCGCGAAACGTTTAAATGCGCACGACTTCTGGAATCGTCGCAGAAATCATTTATTCAGTGCTGCTACTCAGGCCTGCGGAGAAGCTTGATGGTCGAGGAGTGGCGATTAGCATCGCCTGCTCGTTTCCCCGAGGCTCTCGTTATGCCGTCGAAGCCGGTAACTCGTTAGAAGGATTACAGGGTCCGACCCATCTCTTTCTAGACGTCAAAGTTCCAGAACGGAGTTCCGATAAATTGGCATCGCGTGTGGGTGTGTAACCGTGGATCGGGCGAAGAAAGACCGAGGACAGCGATATCGATGAAACGGGAAAGAGAGACACACAGGATGTTAATACTCCACCCCACCCCATTCCTCTCGAAGGGGAGGAAACGTGCAGCGTGACCGTGTGCGTGTTTGTTGCGCGATGCAATCATATTACCCGATCGACGAGCAGGAGAACACGTTCGAAACGCAGGAAGATCAAGAGAAAAAGAATGACGGATGTAGCAGAGAGAAATAGAGTTGAAGAGGGAAGAGAGGGAGGCAGAGAAAGGTAGAGAAGCTCCATTGATTGGTCGGTAGCACACACGGTGGAACGTTGCAGTTGCCCCGGGGGTATATGAACCCCGGGTAGTAGCCCTCTCTCCCTCCCTCCCTCGCCAGTCTTTCTCTCCGTCTCTTTCTGTCCACCACTATACTCCAGTACCCCCGTGGTTTACCCTAGCTACGATTTTACCCCCACGGGCGAAACGCAGGCGCGCGTCACATGGACCCAGGAACGATCAATACGAGCCTCCCCACACAAACTAGCTAGACCTGGTCTCTCTCCCACTTCATCGTACACCACTCACTCTGTCTCTCTTTCTCCCCCACACAGCCGCCTATCATCATCCTCCTACCGGGCGAGCAACCCTCGGTCAATCTTTGATATTTCCAGCGGCCAGACCGGGAAATTCTCGCAGGAAAGGCCGAGGATAAAACGCGAGCAGCCTGGTCCCAAAGTCTCTCTAGCTTCTTTTCTTGTAATCCTCCAAATAAACCATCCCCCTATTGGTTCTTTTTCTTCTTGTAGAATCTTTATGGGGGAAACGGCTAGGCACAAGGATTGCAAAGGAGTATTTTAGTTATCAGTACGGTATTTTAATCGACAACTGTTTCTCGTCGTGATCAGAGAGAAGACAAGAGGGTTCGCCACAGGGGAATACACGTATGGTGTAGGGGAAGGTTGCCGAATTTGGATGGTCGTCTAGGTTGGACCACTGTTGGAATTTGTGTGGAAACAATTTCCATCGTATGATAGACGATATATGTATTGATTGCGTTAACTAACTTAGTATATAAACAACATATATTGTCTATCATAAGGTGGAAACTGTTTACACGTGACAAGTTATAGTAATGGTCCAGGCGACGATCCAAATTCTATGTGTGTGTGCCTGTGTTACCGAAGGCCCAAGAAGACCGGAAAAAAAGGAGATCGTTACACAGGGGTGTGAAACAAAACGAAAGGAAGCGATACTTAAAGCCAGGTCGAGTCTGTCGATACAGAGTTTTTCAATTGGCATCTATCTAACACCCCTTTATCCCTATCACGCACCATTGTGATCGGTGACGGAAGCGTCCCTCTCGAGACTTCCTGCTTGTCCTCGACGAGGACCCGCAGTGCCAGTTGCTCCATCCTGGATCTGCTTGATCCTTCATGCACACTATCGTCGCTATCCATCATCATCATCTTCTTACCGAACTTATTTAGCATTCGACCATCGTCCTCGAGACGATACTTTTTTTTTCATTTCATTTTTTCTGTCTTTTCTCGGTTTCTTTCTCTGTTCATTTTTGCGGTTAATTTCATTCAGGGTTGGTTGCTCTAGAACGCCGGAAGGATAACGAGAAACTGAAAGAGGAAAGGTGTGAGAGGGAGAGAGGAAAAACACGACCGCGAGATCTCGTGGCCACACACGTTTTGCTTTCGGCTGCCACGCCCAAACTTCTCCAGGGCCGCCGGATACTGCGCGGTAGAAAGCACCACCGGGGCTCTGCCAGCACAAGCTGATATACATATACGTACGTGTATATATTTCCAGAACGTCGATAAACCGGCGTTTTTCCGATTCTTTCGCTGATTCTACGAGCGTAGAATTAACGTGGCGAAATTCTGTACGATTATTCGAAGGCAGAGTTCTACACAATTTTATTCGAATAATACATAATGAAAAGGCAGCAGTATAGATGTGTGAATAGTAGTAAAAGGTTGCAGTAAGATCATCATCCCTGGCCTTTGAACAGTTAATGGGATTAAATAATTGTTTGCCAAGTGTCTACTCATTCGAAAAGAAATATTATTTTATTATAGAAATTGAAACTTCCACGTTTAAACTATGACAAATGATCGAAAGTGTAAAGCAAGATTTTCATGGCCAGGAGATCTCACGGACACGAGACAGGGTTCGAAGGGATTGTATGATGGCGGCTGCCGGAAGGATCCTTCGATCGGTCCATTATCGAGGATACCCCCCGGGGAGGGAAACGGCGAACGTATCATTAAAAATAAATGATCGTCGCCCAGGACAGCCGCGTGTTCACCAAAAAACACATAGATCGATGATTTACACAGAGATTGATATAATAAACATACGTTGCAATCATAAACGGTATAATCAATAACAACAATTAATATAACAATGTAGAAGAACAAGGAACGATAATAATTAAAATTCGAACGTCAGAAAATTCACAGAAGCAACAAAAGTAAAGAAACAAATGAACATACCGGTTAACGATGATAAATCAGTGGTTGGAGGATGCCGTAATCTGGGCGTAGAACGAAATTCGACTGGTCGGTTTAACGTTTACTAGAATATTATTATTCTGTGTGTATCTTTTCTCTTTTTCGTTACTATTTTAAATTACAAGATTATCTCGTTTTGTTTATTCCTTTAACTTTATCTACGTCGCCTAGAATCTCGGGTTTATCCTTATTATTTCCGGTAGTCGATTTTAATTTTAAGTATCCCGTTTAAAATCGAACCCACGTGTGTTGTTCGCGCGAGCGGCCGGACACGCGCGTCTTTTTCCCTTTTCCTCGAATCTTTTACTAACGGTTTCGTTCTGTTCTTTTCCACGTCGATTTATACGCAACAAGATCCTTCGAATCACCGCGAGCATTAACGTAAACGAATCGGGGAAGTCACTATATATATATATTTTTTTCACCGATCGACGGTTATACGAGAACACGATTCGAGTGCTCTTCCCGCGCACGATCGAGGAATTTTCACCGTGGTTTTTCCAACGCAGAACACTTTCGGTTTCCTTGAACGCCGTCCCGACGAAACGGGGGTAGGGTAGGCTCGAAAAAGAACGACGAAATCGCAGAACACACCCTGTTTACTGTCTCTCTCTTTCACTCCCAACGGGCGACACACTAAGCTCTCCCTCTCTCTTTCTATTCCTCTCGTTTCGTTCCTCTTCTCACGATTAAAGGATCTTCCAGACGACGACTCGTTGTGCCGTTTCGTTCTGCTTTTATATTTTCGATTTTCCTCACTATATACAAAACGTCGTGTTCGCGCACCGAAGGACTTTTCTCTTTTTACCACCCCCGTGTTATGACGATTATATTATTTCAAGTTACGTTCCGACGAAATCTTGGAGATTCGCGTTTCGTTTAAACCGACCGGACGGCGAAAGGAGAGAGAAGAACAGGATCGAAGAAGGGTGACGGTCCACGGATACGAACGAAATCATATATGATCCCCCCGAACAGGACGACGACGCACGTGGAATAGCACAAGAAATTAACCACACGATCCCGATTCTGTCCGGTTGCCCAGTGGTAGCGTGTTTCTCTCTTCCCTGTCGAGGACCGACGATCGATTCGACTTCTCTATTCCCTCTATCTCAGTCCGTTCCGTTCTCGTGTCCCCGGGATCTCTCTCCTCACTGTTCCCGTGGTTTTTTAATCGCGAGGCTTTAAAACGAGCGTCGACGCACACACACAAAACACGGGTTAATCGATTTTTTAAAACTCTGTTTATATATATATATATACATATATATATTTTTCGTTTTATCTCGCTGACACGTGGGCGGGGTGAAAGCAAGAATATGATCGGTAATACGGAGATCTCGGTGAGGACGACGTGTTCTTTCTTTCTTTCTTTTTTTTGCTACATATATGTTACCAACGAGACGAACGTAGTTTTGTTTTTGTATCAGTCGAATTTAAAGGGTCAGAAATGAATAGAGAGATGTATACAAGCAAATAGTAAGAATGTTGACGGGTATAACGGTGTCTACAACGCAATGCCTTTATGTGGTGCGGTAACTAAACTGACGGAGCCAGGCCTGGCCGCCAATCGCTGCACCCTTCTGTACGCCACCCCCTGACACGATGCTAGGTGCTCGCGCCTAGGCAAGAGGAGGGGTGGGAACCACGACGGAGGTGGGCTACACAGCAAACCCGTGTGGAAAGAAGCGAGATGAAACGTTGAAACGCGAAAGAGAGAGAGACAGACGGAGAGACAGTGGTGGAATGTGTGTATACGCAGGCGCCAAAAGGAGGCAATGACTGCACCCTCGCTATCCCTCTATCTTTCTCTATTCCCTGGATCCGTCATCGTCGGACGATCCGACGTATATACACCGTCGGTCGGTAGGGGTGGCCAGACGAACATGGCTGAACGGAAAGATAGAGAGAGAAACAGAGAGGGTAGATGTGTGACGTCGAAAGAGAAGTCGTACGCAGGCGTCGACGAATCGGAGAGAGCCGAAGGCAATGACTGCATCTTCCGGGATGCCATCGGGGCCAGGGTTGACCGTTCTCTCGCTGGGTCGTGTACAAGGGAATCGGGAGGGGTGGTTGGAACCGAGCAGGGACAGAGGGATGAACACCGGAGAAAAATCTGCGACTGCTCACGCAGGCGCAGACCACGTAACTCGAGGATCGTGACGCCGTTCGCTCGTGGGGATGATGAAACATCCCTGTGACCAACGATAATTCTGTTCAACCTTTGGGACAGATTACGCCGAGCTAAATCGATAATTATATACAGAGAGGGGATAAAATAGATGGAAATACGATGGGAGAATTTTTGAGAAAAGTCTTTTGCCTACCCCCAACCCCTAGTACGCATGCGTCGCTGTAAAGCGTTGAAGAAGGATTCTGCTCCTCCAGAATCCCAGGACACCACTGACGGCCCCGTCAAGGGAGCCATAGGAGACGGAATATATTGCGTGTATATATATATAGTGGATCGAGGGTGGATTCTGAATCACGCACGCGCCAGGCGAAGGGTCGTAAACAATGGCGGCTTTCTTCGGGATAGACCCTTTGGACCTAGCCACCGATACCGACCCGAAGAAGGGACGCTCGGTGGCGAAACCACGACGAAGGGGACCGCGAAAGAAAAGTGTATACCTATATTATACGAAATCCACCGGCATAAAGGGGGCGGTGCGGTGTACAGGTGGTATTACACGAGCAGAAGGTTAAATCCTGCGAAAAACAACCCCTAACGAGATAGAGAGAGGTGTCTTATGCCACCACCATCTACGGGACCGAACGTACAACCTCACGAATCTGAAAGAACTTTGTTGTAAAAAATTTAATGGGAGGCAGGGGGTGGCTGGTTACCGTATGAATCTCGTCGACGGAGGTGTAAAAACGCGGTCGGCGTAGTACGGGACCTCGTTAAACCGTGGAACGATAAATTCAACGTAAAAAAAAAATATATATATAAAGATATATATACACACACAAACACACATATATATATATATATATATATATTTATGTATATACATATATATTCGAATACTCTCCATCGGTGGTTCTAGTCTCTCTCTCGGTGTGTCGCGTTAGCGAGCCGAAAGGGGGTAGGAGGGTTTGAAATCGAGGGGGAGGAGGAAGAAAAAAATGGCCAGACGCGGGGGAGTGGACGCGTGCGCAGAACCGTTGCACGGCGAAACTAGGGGGTGAGGAAGTTCAGGTTCCGCGAAGAGAGAAAGACACACACACGCACGCGGGGGTGGAGGGCTCGAAAAGGGGGAAATGAGTGGAGGAGACAGAGAGGGTTGGTTGGCAGGCAGCACGAGGACGCAGGCGCCACGTTGAAAATGGTAACCTCGCGCGTCCCAGGGGTTGACCTCCCTTCTACCCTCTTCACCCTCCCTCCTTGTAGAAAGAGCTTTTCGACCGTGCGAATGCGGCCAAATTTTCCCTGCGCCCTTTACCACATTCGTCCCCTTTTGATGTGCGCGCGCGCGCAGGGCGGATATTCAGGGAAATTTTCCGGAAAGTTAAGCCCGAGCTATGTTCGAAAATCCGCTATTGTTCGGCATCCACGGCGAGTAATCGTTTTGACTTTCTCACTTTCGTCGCCTGTCCTCCTACTTTTTTCTCTTTATCCTTCTGTTCCCCCTTACGATTCCCGTTCTCTCCCCTCACCTTTTTTTCCTTTTTTGGGTGTCTGTTGTGGATATGAAATATTAGAGGGCTCGTGATCGTGGCGAGGGCCCTTTTCGGGAGGAATATCTGCTCCCCAGGCTACCTGGAGGATGTGCATTCATCGTGGAATATATTGTGACGCTGGGCCCCTAGAAGGCGGAATTCTTGAGAGGACACGTGCTGCATAAATGGGACCCACGTGGCCCCACTGGTTAATCGGACGATGTGTGTGGAACCACGGGGATCAAAAAGGGGAACGAACGAAATCGGGATTTGTTGTAATCTTTTTCGATAATTACCATTCTGTGAAACCTCTGATCGTGGTCGTGAAGACTGATGTTCGGTGGTTACTGGCGATAAACGAATATAATCGGATAAAAGAATATATCATTTACTGCGCTTACATCCTACAATTCACTTTCATACCTTTACGTAACAAAAGGTCCTTTCCCTAAATAAATGTCTAATAAAATAACACTCCAACAATAAACAGACATATTCGATTTCAGCTCAAGCCCGATTTTAATCCAAGAACTAATGTTAAATACAGTTCATTGAACAGCGCACAAAGATTAAACGGAATGTCAGTTTGCAATAATACTTCAAATTATTTCTCTCGATGGAAAAACATAGGGTATATCTTATCACACGTAATCGACGGGAAACGAGAAAAAGTATCGATCGATACCAACGGTGTATACGCAGAAGCCCACGGCTAACGTCCAGTCCACGTTATTACCGATGCAACGAATTAACGAACGCCACGCGACGGACACGGCCCGCTAATGACTCTGCTCCCCACCCCCCACTCCCCTGCCCCTTTGGAATTATGAGAGCGCGAATCGATCATCGCGGGAGAAATATAATTGGTTCGCTCGGCGCCACCCGTTACGTTTGTATTACGACCGTATACAAGACACGGCGCGGATGATAAAAAAGGCGCTGAGAAAAAAGCTGCCCCTTGGCAGAGGGTGGGGTCGGAACGAAAGGGGGGTGCGCGGGAAAGGGCAGAAAAAAAATGAGGGGATGATGATCTAATGGTAAATAGCATGCATGCGAGGACAGACGGACGCAAGGGCGTAGACCCGCGTGTGTTTAAAGTCAGCGGAGTCGACCAGACTCCAAAATGTCGGACGTCGACACGACGAATTCGATGGAAGTTCGATTCACTGATAAAATATCTAGGATATTCGAAACTTTTATGGAGTAAATATACAGTCCATATTGATAGATTGTGTACCGGTTGTTGTTTAATAGGTTCAATAAATTACACGATAAACAGACTGGGAACTATTATTAAACAGTTCAATCAGAGTAGGGAATTACATTCATGAAAAACAGCAAAAATTCTTATTACAAGCACCAAGTTCCCCACCCTTCGTGTATTACCCCAAAACATGGTTCTCATCGCTACCACCGAACAGAAAATACTAACCAGAATTCCCTAGGGAACGCCCGAAGAAACTATAAACGCACATTCGATTCCATACCGTTCTCTGTGATCCCAGTGTCGTAATAGCTGCTCATCACGATTCCAAAAAGCCAACGACCTTAAAAAAAGACCTTCCAGCGCTACTCCACAGCATGGCGAGCTCTTTCATCCCCTACCCCCACCAGGATAAACGAAATTCTCCGTCGGTTAATTCGAAATCGAAAGACCGTAGCGAAATGAAAACCATCCGATGAAATATATTCCCGGGGCTTCGATCAAAGTTGGCGACGATAAAAAGACAGCCAGACAGGGTGGTGGGAGGGGGAGGGACGAGAGAGGGCAAAAGAGAGAGAGGGATGCCGCGTAAATCCCGAATCCCGTCTCGGGCAATTTATAACACTCCTCCTCTCTTTGTCCCGAACTTCCGTTTTGTCGAGTATCCTGGGAACAGGGGAGCACCTAGCCCCCAATTGCCCCCCTTTCCCTCTTCCTACGCCATTGGGCGTGCAGGGTGGTGGCGAGAGGAGAGAGAGCTCGGTTTGTGTATGTATGTGTGTGAGCAAAACTGCACAGGGGTTTCAAATATCGATCTCTCGCCTTCTCTCCCAGTCATTCAGTCTATCTCTCTCTCGACCAACTCTGATGGTCTCTCTCTACCTCCTCCCTACCCCCTTCTTGTCACCCCCTCCACAGAGCTTGGTTACGAACGGGGTGAAGGGGGGGGGCAAAAGGTTCACCAGGAAGTCCCAGCCAGAGCCCCAGGAGAGGACAACGATTCACCAGCAGCAACGAGCAAACACAAACTGGCGACTATATCGAGTCCTCCCGAATTCGAGTTCTATCGAGTGGTTTTTGGTCAGGTTTTCTGACCGAGAATTTTGACAACGAAAATACATATCTGGGATTGGCACTTCAGATAGCACGGGTAACTCGCGTGGAACAACAGGTTTCTAGAGAATTCAATAAATAGATATACAGGGTGATTATTCCATTGCTAGCTTTTCGATCGAAACATTCTTTTTATTGTAGCTGATGGCACTAAACGCTTTCAAAATGATGAAATGTTTTTGTAAATCATTTACGTGTCGTGTAATCTAGACAAAAATACAAAAAGAAATATTTGTTCGTAATAGTTGGGGCGACCAAACGCGCGGTGAGCCGCCGTTCCTCTATCTCCGAACCGATGGAAATCGTTACGGTGAAACTATGCGGCCCTCATCCCGAACGAAGCTCGTGAAAGAACAGACGTGGCTTTCCGATGGAAGAGCAAACCTTCCTCCGGGCAAATATTTGACCCGAAGAACGAATGGTGGCTGTTCACGGCCGTTTAATGGGACTCCGAGGGAAAACCTCGGTGAAATCACGAATTCGGCGACGACACATTTTGGCTTTTAGCGAACTGGAATGGATGTACAGTAAATCCTCGATAAATGTTCGAATGCTCCTTGACACTGGCAAAGAAAGATCCCCAGGCGTAATGCTGACTTTTTAATGAGGTTTAACACGATGATAGAGTATGAAATTCTGAAGCCAATGCTATTTATTTCAGCTGCATATGGCCATTAGTTCATGAAATATTTAATGTTTAGTGCTGAGGAGCCTTCGAATACTCATCGAGGATTTACTGTACCGATTTTTCTTTTGTGATGCGAGAAAGCGTAGCTATTATCGGTGAAACACGAACCGTCGAAATTGCGGATTAAAATATGGATTGAATGAATTTAAATATTATGTTCCAACCCACCCCTAAAAAAAGATCATAAGGCAAGGGGTCGACACGATTTTACAATTCCTCGAAATTCGATGGAACGAAAGAACAGAATTACCAGAACCAGAGTCAGACCAATCGAACCGAAGGGTCGTTCACCCCTCGTCTGGGTTGAACGTCCTCAAAACGAAAAACTGATCGATCCCGTTGAATTTAATCTCCCTCCAACTCATTAGACACCCGGGCGACGGTGCAACGAACCCCGGGGGTTGGTGTAGGGATACATACAGGGTGTCCAAAAAAAAAAAAAACAACATTTATATGGTACACACGACACACTGTACCAAGTGAAAAAGCCTTAGTGAACATAGGTCGGAAGGTCAACCTTTTCTGAGATATAAACATTTTTATATGTTAGAATCATGATTGATTTACTGGCTTCAATCATCGCATACGATTTTACCTCAATGTTTATGTATTACACAGTTACATAATTACGTAAAAAATAGTTCTCGTACAATCACAGATAGAGAAGATATTTAGATGGTCTGTTTCAAACGGAACACCCTTTATACACACACACTGAAAGTACGTAGAGGGGAATGGATGGATCACGCGAGACCACCACGCGCCCTCGGTCGTACGAACCGTTCCGCGGAAAAGAAAAGAGTGTATCCAGTCGCGAGGACGCGTATCGATTCAACAAAGCCAAGGGAACCGGGGGCTAGAGGGGCAGACCAGGGGGCCAGTGTCGCCCAGGTCACCGAAGTTGGAGCTCTCCCGTGGACCAGTCCAGGACAACAAGTCAAATCACCGTTCTTCGATCACTCTGATATGTCCGACGCCGAGGAAACTGGTACGTAAACACATACACACACACACACAAACCTATGCCCCACGCGTTCACGTCTTCGAGAGTTCGTGTAACTACTCCGAGGAAACAAGGTAGCCAGAGTTCGTGACTGGTGAACCTCGGACAGGTTAACACCGTCTAACGTTGGATCGCACCTACACAGAGGATCCCGAGCCTCTCTGATATCTCGGCTTGGTTTCCGATGGATCTCGCCCCGGTGTGATCCGTCAAGTCGATCGAGGAGTCACGCGAGGATCACCGCAAAAGAGGGGGTTGGAGGGGCCTCCGATGCTCATTGCACCCTGACATTAGGCAGGTTCCTCCCCCCCCCCCCCCCACCCCCAAAGCCAACTAGAAATCCATCTGCGGTTCCGTGCTCCTTTGCTATTGCTTCCAGCTCGAACTTTTGCGCTGCCGTTCGGACACATAATTTCCGGTAAGATTCACGAGGGCTACGAAACCCCCACTCGACCACGGATCTACAATGTGCGTTCGGTCCGAGGGGAGAATCGGGGGAGTTCGAGAGCTGTTTGGCTGTCGTAAATATACAGTGAGAACCGAAAGTGAGTGTACACTGTGAGAGTATGGGATTCATTCATATTTAGTTCTCTCAATTTCTCTCAATTCAGAATCGAACATTTCACATAGATGCCCCCTGATACCATTTAACTTCTGCCTGAAACGCTTTTTAATATCGCCAACAGTTTTAAAAATATTCGAGTGAATCTATTTAAATGGAACACCCTCTATATCGTATCCTAAGGTGAAAGTTCGAGGTGTACTTTTGGCAGAAATGCGACGTCGACCATCGCACGAAATCAATCGTAAACGTGAACACAAATTTCTCCTGTGAAATGTGTCTCATGACAATCATAAAGTAGATAGACTAAATTTTATTTTTGGAACAAGAGTACCTACCTCGGAACACGAATACACATATTCTTTCCCCGTAGCTTGAGAAACTGGATATCGAGGTCTTTATATAATTTCGTTTGATCGAGGTAAATAGGATCCTCATTAAAAGACATCCAAGAACGCGTAACGATCGAAGACTCCGTTTCTCTCAGCGGACGTTTGTAGCCTCGGAATTGTTAAAGATTTAGCACGAGTTCAGTGGCGCGTATCATTGTGTGTCCTGTCCTCCCCCAACCTCTCTTTCCATCCTTTTCCCTGGCCGATTGTTCCAGGCCTCTTCCGCCCGGCCTCTTTGTCCCACTTTTAATTGCTCTTCCCAACCGTCAGTTCCAGAGCGTCCTCAAACCCCCTATTTTTCCCTCCAATTTTCCGAGAATCTTCCTTTTTTCCCATCCTTCCCCCTGCTGGAACGTAATCGCGACGAAACAACACGCCCTGCGTCCGCGGACGTTTGCTCCGGCAAATTGTAAAAAGCCTCCCCCACCCCTCCCCCCACCCTCCCCAAGGGTGTGAGTGTTTGTCCCGTTGCGGACAAGGTGTTGCCACAGCGAGACACTCTCCCGTGGTTCTTTCTTTCGCCCTTGAAGCGAGGGCAATAAGTATCCAGAATTTGATCACTTTTTTCTAGAGCATCCTCGGTGCACGAGGTGTCGTTGAACTGACGGGCACAACCGAAAAGGGGTTAATTCCAGCTGATTAAATAACTTGTGAAGTGTAAAATCCAGTTTTTTTGGTTTTAACTCGCTAACTGCGTTTGTCCATTACAGGACAAAAGCTTATCACTAGGCTGCGGATTTTGATGCAAAATAAAAGTTTCCAAAGTAATTTATAAAAACAGTAGCAATCGTAGAAATTTATTTGCCCTGCAAAGTATCTTATTGGGTTCAGAATAAAATAGAGAACTCGTTGTACCCGCCGGTTCGATGGCATTTTATACATCCCGAGCCAATTCGAGGTGATCCCAAAATTAGTAATATCCTTAAAGTTCCTATAATCTGTTCTATAAGAGAGTCACGTTTCGCCTTTCAACGTAAAATGAGTTACTGTCGGTCACTACCATTGACCGTACACAAAGTTCATGTAAGACGTTCTCGGTTTTACCTCCCCTCAGTGAGTCATTGATAACCGAATTGCGCAATCTTGGCGTAAAACCGCTATAGACGCACGAACGGTCGAGTCCCCGATCCTCTCTTTCTTCGTTCATTCGGAGGGGGTGGAAGCTTCTGTTGTCCAATGCGTCATTTACAATCATCCGAGACCACGCGTGAATGGAAATAAATATCGAATTGTTTGGATTTATATCCATCCGCGTAATGCTACGCTTCGTTCATAAATAAGTAAAAAGAATGGGAAGGTGAGCGCGCGCGCACACATGAGCTAGACGTGACTAGAGTTCATAGAAAAACGTGACGTGTCTCGATTGTTGTCGTTAGTCTCGAAACGAACCATGTATCTTCCTCACGTGTTCCACAAACGATCCACAACCTTGTGTTCTCGAGGGTTCAGCATATCATGCAAATGACACACGAGTGAACATATTCTGCTTAAAAATAGTTTCAAGGACCATCGAGGCCCTTCAAGGGCCCGACGAGGCCTTAGAGGGCGGGCAACGGACAGCCATGACCGATATGGGGAAGAAAGTAAGCTAGAGGAGATGTCCAAAGATGGGTTAAAAAGTGGCCAAGACTGATGTGGTCGATAAAATGGTCAGAAGAAATGACTAAAGACGGCCTAAAAGGCAAAAGGTGACCAAAAATCTCTTCACTCAACTTCGTGGACCTATTCTGACGAGAAGAAGTCCCTAGGTGTGACGCTGACTTTTTAATGAGGTTTAGAACAGTAAGAGAGTTTGGAATTCTGAAGCCAATAATATTTGTTTTTTGGCCATTAGTTTGTGAGATATTTAACATGCCCATTTTTCACAGTTTGACAGCCTACGCTTCAATCTTTTTGAACATACTTTCGAACGTGATCACTAAAAACCACCTGCTTCTTTGACATGACTAAATATGAACAGCTTCTAGCTTAAATTAAATTTACATATCGATGAGTTAGACACGGTTGTTAAACACTCGGGTCCAAACGGACTCGGTCACCGCACTCCAAGGGTTAATTCTAATTATCTCTCTCGGATCTCCCGAAAGTGGAACACCGTGCACAGATCATCAGAGGCAGAGCCACGGAACTATGTACGTAGTCCGTGTATAAAGTTCGAAAGGCCATCATTCTCGAAAGCACAGTTCATTACGGAACTTTTAATGCGACCCGGGGTTTCGTGACCAGAAGCAACAGCCTCGCCTCGCCGGCACGTTCAACCCTTCCCACGTGATCGCTCGAGATTAGAAAGAGAAACGTCCTGGATATGGGAAAAGGGGATGGGTGTTATCAGGGCCGGGGTGGGGGGACTAGAGTAAAATCACCACCGTTTAGAGGATGATAAAGGAATAGGTTGCAAGCACCTACCTCTTTAATTTCGATTTCGATCCGTTCGCACTTCTTCACGTGACCGCAAACGACTTCGTGTGGCTCTCCCCCCACCCTAGCGCGCGAAGGTGTTTGATCGGTGTCGAGCCACCTACCTAAACCCAGGGCCCACGGAAAGAGAGATCTCTGACGCGTAACTGCCACGCGAGTTTCCCACCAACAGCACCGATTTACCCTGAGACTGGATACAACCGCGCGAAATCACGAACACCCGGCCCGAGATTCCTCGCACGAGAAGCCCCGACACGAGAATTAGCCCCGTAACGTGCTGATCCAACGGCACGGAGCGGGTGTGTTTCTGGGTTTATCCACGTAGCTAGTTCGGCCACACACACACACACACACACATACATAGCTCCAATAGAACCACGGACCACCCAGAGCTTTAGAGTCAGTCTACACTCGCGTCTTCTGCCCGGTGGATCTCTCAAACGTGCGCCTCTACCTGTCCACCGTTGAGGATGGCACTCGGCGAGGGCCGTGATCCCCTGGAGCACACCAGTCTCTATCAGAGAGCCGGTTAGCTTATCTGTCTACGATCGTTCAGCCTTATAGTACCTTAGAAGTTTGTATAAAAATACAGTAAATCTTCGATGAGTGTTCGAAGGCTCCACGACACTTAACATTAAATATTTCATAACTAAATAATGGCCAGAATTCGAAGCTCTATCACTGTGTGCTGAAAGTCATTAAAAATCAGGATTTTTTACACCTGGGGACCTCCTGTCAGTGCCGAGGAGCCTTCGAACACTCATATATATATACCGTTATATAAAAGGGTATATTGAATGGCAAAAGAGAATTTTTTTGTGCAAGCCGATATGTATATAACAGGTGATCGGTGCGATTTTTAAGTTGGATCGAAATGATTCGTTTCAGACAGCGAAGACAGCGATACAGAGGGCGGACTGGGTAACGTGAACAAGATGATAATGCGGCCGCCGGGGCACAGCGGCAAGGCGAAGAAAGGGCACATCTGCTTCGACGCCTCGTTCGAAACTGGAAACCTGGGCCGAGTGGACCTTATCTCGGAGTTCGAGTACGATCTATTCATACGTCCGGACACCTGCAATCCCCGTCTACGTTTGTGGTTCAATTTCACCGTGGACAACGTGAAGGCGGATCAGCGGGTCGTCTTCAACATCGTGAACGTGTCGAAAAGCGCGAATCTCTTTCGAAACGGTATGACGCCGTTGGTGAAGAGCACCACCAGGTCCAAGTGGCAGAGGATACCCAGAGATCAAGTGAGTTGTCAGACTCACGATTGTATAAACTTAGTCAATTTTTATTATTGCAATTGTTGGCTGTTTACTCGAACGAACGAACGACGAAGAACACGGTGTATTCCCTATTTTTGACCAACTTTGAAAAGGATACTATACTACTCATACTACCACTTTATTTGTTTTAGTTAATAAAAATGGAACGTGTACAGAATTTAGTAGAACAAATTTTATTATGAAATTGGGACTCTGATTTACATACTAACAAAGAAATACATGTACTTGTATGTACATACCTGGTATTTAATAATTAATGTTGCAAAAAGTAAGTAGAATGTGATGGCGAATTAATACTAAATGAAGAGCCGTAATTTTACCATGAAACCTGTATCTATTGTACAAATTGAATTGTCGAAGTATATAAAAATTACTTTAATTTTTGAAGTGACAAAAGTTCTATTTTTATTATTTATACAGAACTGCAACGGTTAAGAAAACCTATTTTCTGATACTAAATATCATATTAAATACATTACAAAATTAAAAATACAACAATATATACATATATTTTTTTCAATCTATCTAATATGCTAATAGAAATTACTGTCTATTTTTTAGCGTATTTCAAAGTCCGTACACATTCTTATGAAAACAAAATTTCTATCATCCGTTCAGGTCTTTTACTACAAATCCGCCCAACACCAGAACCACTACGTTTTAAGCTTCGCCTTCTCGTTCGACCGCGAGGAGGACATCTATCAATTCGCCCTGACGTATCCGTACTCGTACAGCCGTTACCTGGCGCACCTGGACAACCTATGCACGCGGCTGACGTGCACGAGAAGAGAAACCCTGACCAGCTCTATCCAGAACCGAAAGATCGAGCTGATCACGATCACCTCGAACCTGGAAGACGTTCGGGAACGAGCGAGAAAAGTGGTGGTGGTACTGGCAAGGGTACATCCGGGCGAATCACCCACATCTTTCGTCTGCCAGGGTCTAATGGACTTTCTGGTCAGCTGTCATCCTATCGCCCAAGTGCTCAGGAGCTACGTGATCTTTAAAATCGTGCCGATGATGAATCCCGACGGGGTTTATCTGGGTAATTACAGGTAAATATCTCGAGAAAACCTTTTGTATACATGGAATCCGACACAAACTGATCGAGAAACGGAACGTCGAAGATCCACAGCCCTCGGAGCGGACCTAAATCGATCGTGGAACAAGATCTCCGATTGGCTTCATCCTGCTCTGCTGGCCATCAAGCCGATGCTGAAGAATCTCGACAAAAACTCCCGTACTCCTTTAGACTGTGTTCTCGATCTCCACGCACATACAAATGCCACCGGAATATTCATCTATGGGAACACGTACGACGATGTGTACAGGTAACTCTGACCGTACTTTTTTTTTGGACTTCCTCGAACCTTTGCATCCTTTGGTGCTACCGGTTCGATCGATGATTTCTACACAATGGTCCTCAATTTCATCGATACAATTTTAATGTCTTGTGAGATTCGAATAATTTTTTGAGATTAAAAAATTTTACGGAATCTTTAACATTGTCCGCCAAAGTTTAGTTTTAGCACTTCCATTTTCGCTATGCAGTAATAGGGACATTTTATAAATCATATTAAATTAACTATTATTAATTTGAAATGTTTTTAAAAATACTTTTATTTCAATTTAATTATAAAGGGAGGATTAAATTTTATATCTATTAAATTTTTTCGTCGATTGTTGCATAAATAAATAATAAAAGTCTATTTCTGCGATAGCAGAACTCTTAGATGATTAGACATAGGGACTTTGACCTTATGGCCATTAGTTTATGAAATATACAATATTCAGTGCAGAGGAGTCTTAGAACACTCATCGAGGATTTACTGTACTATAAATTGACTCTTTGAACATGGTTGGATCGAACGTGTCGGGGGTAGAAAATTTCTTGTTTTATCGTTCAAGTTTCGAAATTGTTGACACTATCTAACCAACGGCTGCCCAGCCTCTCAGGTACGAGAGGCACATCGTTCTGCCGAAGTTGCTGGCGCAACACGCCGAAGACTACGAGATCGGGAACACGATGTACAACCAGGACTCCCACAAGTCCGGGACCGCGCGACGTTATCTTTGCTCGCTCCTGAAGGAGCACGTGAACTGTTACAGCATTGAAGTGTCGATGCACGGTTACAATAGAAAATCGTCGCCCGGAATATTCCCGTACACGGAGGAGGGCTGTATCCTTTCTCAATTAATAATATATTATTTCAATTAATAATATATCATTCAAAAGCTTAGTTAATTGCACTACATATTGATAAACATTTCAGAATATATATTGACTCAATATATATTGTGACTCATATGTTGCATCTAGTTATTTTGAAGTGAAAGATATTGATATTACATAGAATTATTTTTTGTTTAGAATCTTAACTGTACCACAGATTACAGAGTAGGCCGCAATCTGGCCCGTGTATTCTTAGAATATTACAAACTGATGGGCCTGATCCCGGCTGGTCTTCCCGAGCAACCTTCCGCGAAGAAATCACGACAATCCAGACCGAGAAATCGGGCACCAAAAGAGCCCAGACCAAGGACCTCCAGAACACCGGCTCCTGTCCATCTCGCCAGTATTCACGAGTAATTTCGAACGTTTTATCGATCGTCTTAGAGTTTAATTTACGAATCAAAAGGATAGAATATATATCGCCACGTAATTTTTGGATGGAAGTACGTTTCTATTAAGATAAATAACGTGGCAGTATTAAAGACATTGGAATTAATTTGGAACAATTTACCCCAGGTTGTTTCATACGAAATAACGTTTTCACAAATGAAACTTCTAAGACAACAATTTTACCGAAAATTGAATGAAAATAATCGTCGTTGTCATTCACATCCACGATCATTTTCGTGAATCATGAAATTCGATCCCACGATTCTAACCAACAGAGAAACACATTACGAACATTACAATATTCTAAACGACATTCGCAGTGCCCGTTTGCTCGACGTAACAAACATTCCCGAAGCCAAATAGTATCCATTCACAGTCCCGTAATAATTCCAACTTGCATTATCAGCAGAATTGTAATGCTCATAGACTCTGTACACGGCACAGCATTTCAATGCCCTATCTGAAACCGCGACTTCCACCACTGTATAGTGTTCCACCCAATTACCTCGGGATATTACCTATTCTACCATAAAACAGGCTCATTCTGATACCGTGTTCCCCAACTATTTTTGGCATAATAGAAAAGTATGTTCTGAAAAAATGTAACATTAATAGCCACTTCGAATCAGGGGTTAGGTACCGGAAAAATAATGCGATTATGGCTCTCATTTCGTTTCTGCCATTCATTTTCTATGAGCTTCCACCTTAACCAGTTACGTCCGAAATTTTCAGCCCAAAGTCGTTTCAAGGGGTACGTTTTGTTCTCCTCTTTGTAATGGCATACAAAAAACTAAGGCATTCCATTAAAAAAAAACGTTACCATTAGAGAAATCTCAAAAAATATGATCTTGAGTTGACCTTCAATCTCACAGCCTAATTTCCCCCCTATAATACACTATCTTTCTCCCGAACCATTCTTTCGTACCGTGACAAATAAGAGAATAATTAAGGGTAGCAAAGTTAGGTAGGACACCCTGTATACTAAACAGTGGACAGCGGATTTTATGCAAAATAAAATTTTCTGAAGTAATTTATAAAGACAGGCGCAAATGTAGAAATTTATTTTTCCTCTTAAGTATCTTATTGGGTTCAGACTAAAATAGAAAACTCATTGGTTCCGATGAAAGTTTTGGCTTTTATTATATTTCACAGAGCCCTATTGGCTACAAATCCATAAAATCCGCAGTCTACTGATCAGGAACTGGGTCCGTGACGGTATTCCGCTCTGTCACGAACTGCTCGAATCGTCTGACGCGACCCAAACGGAGTGGCACTTTCCAATCCGTCAGGTACTTTCAAGAGGAGGCAGAGCCGCCGGCCAGCGTCGGTTACCGATCGATGAGCGGCACGCGGATGAGCCAGCTCGGGACCGGAAGTGGAAGTGGAACGGGCGTGAGCGGCGGTGGGGGCGGGCGTAGGAGCCGGAGCTACAGGTTCCGGAGCCCCGGGGCACCGTCGCACGGCGACAGGGCACAGCAGCCCGTGCCGAGACTGCCCGTTGAGCCGCCCCGGCTCACCATTATCGATTTCAATCAGCTGACAAGGGGCGGTTTGGAGCTGGCCACCAGCAAGAACCGTGCAAAGGTCGCCCGTAAAGCCGCCAAGACCAAGAGATAGCGATAGATCCCACCGTGTGTACGTGTATTCGCGCGTGTCTTTACACTTCTAAACAATGATCGACAGGTAAAATGCTTCTTATACGTGTGTGTGCGCGCAGGCGCAAGAGGGAGAGAGAAAGAAGCCCCGAAACTATTTCGTATGGTTCAGTTCACGCGATTTCACGCTCAATCCCTTCGGTTCCAGCCAGCTGAATGGAGAACGAAACGGGGGTGAAATTGATTCGCGAAATTCTGCGCGATCCTGAACGACCAATCGCAAAATTGTTGCATGTCGAATTACCTTGTAAATGGGGAATCTTTCGAAGACACTTACATGTTGCCGTACATTTTTCGGGGATTAACTGCTGTTCGTAATCCTTTCGTTCGAAAACACACTTTTCATGTAACCGTTCGAAACACATTTTGAACGCGTAATAATTTTAATGCACACCTGTTTTGTGGAGAAACATTATATTGTAATGTCGAAGTACACCGACGAAATTACACGTACACACGCAGAAAGTAATACAGGCATGCACACGGTATTTCTTAACGAAACCCAACACCGAGAGACCCTCGAGCGAGAATCAAACCATCCCGTTCCTTCGTTCACCACGAGTTTCACGTATAAAATCCGTTCCCGATCGGATAATCCCGGACACGATAGGCGGATTTCAATTAACACGTTGAATGCCCTGGAGGTCACCGGTGACCCCCACTCTAGGGAGTATACTTTTCGATATTATTAATATTGGACCATACATCGGTAAACTTCTACCAACTAAATGCCAAAATTATGATAACATAGTTGACTTTAATAATTTTATATAACATTTTATACTTCTACACTCTGTGTAACGAAAATTTCACTTTGGCGCTGTGGCTGAAATGTACGAAAATCCTGCGGCACTCAACGTGTTAACGGCAACGGATCCGCGAAGCCTCTTGACGCTTCGCCTCGACCGACACGATCCGCGGGAACGTACAATAGATAGCTGACAAACGATACGATACTCCATATTATCGGGACGAATCAGTGGTTCTCGTCTGAGGGTGACAACAATGACTCACAGGTTTTGTTCACGGAATTCTGACATTTCTACTTCATCAAATTATTTCAAAATTAAAAAACATTAATTCCAAAAGGATAATAAAAATAATGAAAATCAAAGGATAAGAAGAATACGTTAATAGAAATTGTATAAAAATCGTTATACCCAATTGTTATTACAGAAGTATATGGAGCAAAAATGTGCGAGTCACCGTATACAGTGATTCCTCGATGAATGCGACAAGAACAACGGCATTATTCCCACCACTAGGGGGTCCACTTCTGGTACTAATAAAAACAGAATAACCGGACACTGATCAGAGGCTCAGCTTCGTGGAAAAAACGAATTTGTGAAGGGCTGAAAACTTTACCACGGATGCTCCGAAGCGGACCCGAGTTAGTCGCACTTATCGAGACATTACTGTATCTCGAGAACGTCGAAAACACCGGGTGGGTCTTCGCGTGGTAATTCTAAGAAGCACAGATGATATGATATACGTATATGTCCACGTACCTGAATGCGAGAATTATGTTTCCTAAATGTGTATCGTGCTGCGGGCTTGTTGCACGCGCATCGGATGTGGACAGAAGAAGAACGCAGGTACTAAACACGGAGGTTTATACACCTGGCCCGGCCCGGGGTATATGATGGTATACCGATTCTACAGATACGCTGCGTGGCCGCGGGTGTGTCCGTGCATTGGACCGTACCGACCGACAACAACGGAACCGGGGATGGCCGACGTATCAATTAACACGGAAATATCAAAAAGTCCGTGGTTGGTCGCGTCCTAATACATATACACCTATATGTATATATACATATATATATATATATACCACCAGAGAACGAACAACGGATGGGTTGATCGCGTAATGTAACGTTTCTACGTTATAAATATATACGCGCGTTTTATACCAAATATTCAAAAAGACGTCCGCGCGTCTACGTGTAGTGCATGTAATATGTGCGTATTAGTGTACAGTGTCAATGTGTGTGTGTGTGTATAACAGCAGTACGGTATCCCGTGTACGATTTTCACGTATCCGACCCCCGTGACGCGTGTGATTTCACGGTGTTAATTGTACATTTGTCTGGATGTGTATGGATGTACGTAAATGTGTGTATGTATATATATATATACATATATATATATATAATATATATATATATTATCGTGTGTAAAATATGTCAATCAATCGGAACTGAAGAATGAACTAAAACGGAAAGAAATGAAACTATAGCGAAAGAAGGGAGCAGACAAGCGGCCAGTAGCTCTTCTACTCCTGGACTCGAGACGGAACTGGCCCGTGGCTCGTTCCGCTCGACACCGACTCGGCTCAATCCTCTCCCCCCTCCCTCCCAAACCCCTCCCGCCCTTCCCTCTTCTACACACCCCCGACACAACTACCTACCCTCCACGTTCCCCGCGACTCCACCCGCCTCCCTGCATCCTCCGTTTCCTTTCATCCCCCTAGGCCCCCTCTCCTCCCAACCCCCCGACTGTGCGCGACCACCGAGCCGCCCGGGTACTTCGGGGTTGGACGAGACTAGGGCGGTGGTCGTTGAACCAAGTATATAGACGAGAGCCGTCTGCGTCGTACCGGTTGCGCACCAAATGCGAGTCGGTATATACATACTCCCTTCTCTCTCCCTTTCGTTTTTCCGTTCCCTTTGCTCGCCCTTTCTCTCCATCCTACACACCAGCCACCCCATATCCACCCCCTCCCTCCCCATCCCGTTCCGCGAACCCTAGTTCGCGCGCGGTTTGCGCCTCTATCTTGCTTTCTCTCGATAGTACCCTTGTCTCTTTTCACGTTCGATTCGATTCTCTTGGTACACTCGGTTTCTCCTTTCTTTTTATTATTTCAACATCTCTGTGTGTGCGCGTGTGTCGATCTCTCTCTGTCTCTCCATCCTAACACCCCTTCGACAAGCCTCTGTTCACCCCCTGCTGCTTCTCTTGATGCAATCTATCCTTCTCGCTATTGTTCCTCCTTCTTCCTCTCTCTCTTGTTATTTCGATCCCCTTATCTTGATATTTCTGTCCCTCTTTTTCTGTTTGTTAACGCGTTTGTCTTTTCTTACATCCCTCTTTGCGTTAATCCCTTTCCAAACCTTCCTGTCCTCTATCATTAACGATGATTTTTCTGTTCTTTTTTCCTCCTCTAGTTGTGGTTCCGACCCCCCCCCCTCTTTCGAACGAGATCTCTCTCTCTCTCCAACTGACGGTTTCCCTCGTTTCTCAGCTCGTTTTCCCTTCTCTTGGTGGCCTTCTTTGCCTCTCGAGCGCGACAACGTTCGTTCCCTCTTCCTCCATATGTCGTGCTCTTTCACCCCCGAACGCGTCCCCAGGTAAAGCTGCCCCGGACCACCACAGAGGGGGAGGGGGAAACACGCACGGGGCTGCAACGAGACACTAACACACGCAGACGCTTGCCCCGCGTTGCCAGCAGCAGCAACAGAGTAACCCTGGAATCGTGCGCGCGGATCAACCCTTTCGTTCGCTTCCTGATTTCTTATCGGGCCTTGATCCGGCGATTATCGCGTCCTCTGATGAACACTTATCGCCAACAGAATTGAAAAATGCTTCTGCCTACACATTAAACGGAAAAACATTCGACGATCATCCCTGGATACTAATTACGTTTGACCCTATATCCCTATTGTAAGAGGGTAGTGATTGTTACCCCGAATTGCGACGATATATCCATACAAAGTTAAGCAATATGTACTTGTTTTTCTTTTGCCTTGTCGTAGCTTCAGTCGATCCCCATTTCACAGTGTAATAAAGTTTCGATACATATTGCCTTGCTCAAACATTCGTTTCGCTAGGACAGGAACGAAAGTAACGACAGTGTCCTGTAATGGTAATCCTAGATTTGGTTGCAAGAGAAAAAAAGAGTTTACAAATGCTTGCTGTCATCCCTGATCGGTGTTCTCCGTAATCACGAGCCGCACGTTTATCCTGACCAATTGTACATTTCTTTTTCCCCAAGAAATTTATGATTACACGTACACGATAAGCGAGTATATCCTAGATAAGTAAAGTCCATTGTCACATGTCACATATTCCAGAAAAGTAAAGCAGAAGGTAAAATAGAAAGTGGTTTGGTACATCACGCTCGAGTACACCCGTTAAAATCGATAAGATTTGCTACTGTTGACTACACACACTGTGTCTTTCAGAGTCCAATGAATGTGTAAATATATCGATGACAAAAAAAATATGTTTACAAATGTTTGATTCCGAGAGCAAAACGAAAATTTCAGGCCTGGTTGCATCGAGGGGATTGATGGGATGCAAAAAGGGGTAGGGGGACACGGTTTGTTCGAGGCTGATGCCGCGCACCCAGAGACATCCCTCGCCAACCGAGAACCATCTAGGAGCCCCGAGCGATCCCGAATTTCGACGAATTCGCGCGATTCGTCTACGTACGACATGGGCGGGGACCGACCCCGGTTACCCGGGCTTAACCCCTTTTGCAGACACTTGTTATGCAGCGAACAAAAAAAAACGTGCCTAGAAATTGCAGCTCCTCGTGCAACATTATCATCTCCGTAAAGATTTAAACATGCCTACGAAATTACCCGATGTGTATAGTTGGTGTACCATCATAAGCTTAACCCCCTGAAAAACGAGTTCTACCGATGTCACAAAGTTGCACATTATTATGTATTTCGTTATAGCCCCTCCAAAGAAAAATATCTATGACTAACTAAATAGAATTCTGTTACTAAAATTTACAACTTCGGTGTTTCTTTCCGCGGTGAAATAGTCGTTGACGTGGAATTGCAATGGCGAAAATACTGAATTGAAATAAAGTACGCATTTGTAGAACCCTGAACGAGGCCCCAAACCACGATGTTGAGGCACAATCACGCTATATTTTTATCAATTCTTTTGCATTGTTGTCCGGAACACGAGCACTTTAACTCCCGATCGATTCTATACGACCGTATCATACATCTTCTCCACCAAATATACAGACCGTCATCAATATATCATCACTTTCGGCGCTTATTAATATTATATTTACTCATAATTCGATCGACATAATTATACTGTATGTACTTACATACTGCAGCCACGTGATGCATTTCCTTGCAAAGGAAGAAGACACTTCTTGCGTGGTGGATTCGTCAATTACTTCAAATCCTTATTTTCTTTTTATTTACAACTATTCGCAACAATGATAATTGTTATCCGTCACCAACACACTAATTTTCAAACCTTTCAGCATAAAATTTGAGGTTATACATACGAACTATTCACACTTCGTATTGCGCAAAGATTCACGATTGCATTCTTCAAAATCTACACTTAAATTAGACAATCGTCTTGTACGTGTTAACTCACGTATTCACGACGAAAGTGAACGTCAAGAGTTTCAGTAGGCAACTGTGTCCGTATACAATAGCACATTGTTGACAATATCGTGTTCCCTGCGGTCATTCGCTTTTTTCGATATTTTCCAATGAACGAAAACAACAAAGGTTCTTCTGGGAATCAAACATCACGTGATATATATACACATAAAAACTGATTTCTGAAAAGCGTGTCGTGTTGCGTTTTGTAACGGTCAACAATCGAAACGACTTGTTGACTTTAAATAACAGTACGAATCGAAGAGTTATCACAGCAGTAAAAGTGGAAATTATTTTACTTTTCGTCGCGTCTTACATCTTTCACCAAAAATAGATTTTTCGCGATTAACATGGGTCAAATATGAACAACGTATAAATATTTATGTCTATCCGATTATTACACAAACAAATTACAAATAGATCACTTGTTTCAATTCCAACATCACTACGCGGGAGATTGACTCACTACGATGGCGCCACCTTGCGTTTCTTGTTTTAAAATCTACTTTGTAAGTTTATGCCCAAACACATTTATTCCAGAAATGACGTTTTTAATAACAAATTAAATAGCAATATATATTTTTTCATCTAATTTTCATGCTTTTCTCGTGTCTAATGTTACACTTATTTATGTTTATAGATTCTAAGTTCTATACAACATATTCGGATTGCATATTCGATAACTCGTCCATCGACATTGTATTTGATTTAACAGAATTGTTACATATTATTATTACGTTTTTTAAAAAAGCGATCCTAATTTCTGAAACTAATTTTTTAATGAAGAAAGACTTTTGTAAAATGAAAGCAATGTGTATAAATTTATAAAAATGAATTCATAAGAAGTCAGAATCTGAAAAATCTGATTGGTGCAATCGAATTTTTGAAGGAAGAATTTAATAGGCATTCTAAAATACGTGAAAACGCCATCTCGAAAATATTTGCAAATGAAACGCCATCTCTAAAATATTTTTCACAGACCACGCACGTAATGAGTCCGTCTTCCACAGACGCCGCCATATTGTACAAGAGAAACGAGAGGTACAACCACGCCATTGTGCGCATCACAGGATTTCTTATTTTCCTGCGGGAATAACTAGCAAAGTAAGTAGAAATTAATTATGAACGATCTCATCGCGGTACAAAGTTTATTTTTTGGAAGATTTTGATTGTTTCTGAAAAGATAGTGGAATGCTATAACATTGAGTAATGATTATTAATCAACGCCACGATGTTTCGTTCCCCCTACGCGGATCTGAATGTTCTATTCCGTTTCCTCCTGCTAATTCATTTACATCTTTTTGTCCTCCTTAATGATTTAGTGCTGTTTTGGCGTATGAATGAGACATATGTTTTAGTTACACTATAATTCGTGAATTGCATAGTTTCGGTTAAAATCTGTCATGCTCCATTCAAACATTTATGCAGAATATATTGTTTTAGTTAGAAATTTGGTCCACAGTTTAAATTGAAGGCTAATTTGTGAAATTTGAACATAGGAATGCGCATAAGGAACCATACCTAATAAATTATATTTAAACCTACATGTATAAATACAACGAAATTAGTGCCAATTTATTATTCTTTGTGTATAGTGTTTTATTTAGTGAATATTTTTTCTCCATAGCACATTATGTAGGACAATATAAAGTGGCTGGTGTTAATTTAATAACTTACTTTTCTTGTCACTTTAATTCAATTTCAAATGCTTATTGGCTAGCATCTGTAATTTAATTGAATATTCTTAACTTTCTACATTATGAAATGTCATCATTCGAATGGTAATGTTGCAAAACTGCAAAAATGCAAGTTCTCAGGAGTGAGTAAAACAATGTCAGTCAATGTAAAATCACGCTTACATTGATTTTATCCAGTAATTGTACCATTTACATTTATTTTTTGTCTTCATTTTTTAATACAGTGAGAAACTATAACTATAATTATTCCATTAAAGACATAATTTTTATAGTGCACTTTGAAAAACTATAACAAAAATTAAGACAGTTTATGTCTTAAAAATAACTACTGTAACAACAATAATAGTAATGTTATTTAAATTTTATTCACAATATGATTTCTCAGATATATTTGGTTCTGGCAATGCATTATGTATTGATACCCTTGAATGCAATTTTTTATAATAATAGTGATGTATTTTGGGTAAAACCAGATCATTACAATGTTTTAAGAAATCTTGGAAAAACTTTTACGGCAAAAATACCAAATTTACTTTGGTAAGGCTAAAGGAGCAATGTTTGATGGATACCACTTTGTCTATTGTTAAGGACAAAATGGTTGAAAATATTCACCTTCATTGTTGGTTTTAATGAAAGTATTCTCAGGTTTTACTATATCCCCTATTAAAGGCAAATAGCATCTCAGAAGGCAACTTTGTCTTTTCGTTGGTCAACTAATCTAAGTGAAAGCTTGTTTTGTATCTATTAAAATGAAGAATATCATTGCGAAGGAGTGTAGTGACATTACAAGGTTAAGATTTAGAAAGCATGTTCTTATAAGCTGTACCCAACCATTCTGCATTCAACTCAGATTCACAGAAATCGTAGTTTCACAACTTTACCATTTGAACGATATATACATAAAAATGAACATATGCATTATAGTTCTTGTTTGAGAAATGATTAGGACTAGAGTAATGTAAGTAATTCGTATTCTTTCAGGAGTTACTTAAATGCATGGACAACATGTACAGTAACAACATTGACCCTTGGGAGCCAGGTTATGGACCTGAACGAAGAGGACATAATTCTGACTATGACTATCGCAATGATTATGGCAGCAGTAGATCACCAGATTATGCGGAGCACCGTGACAATGATCATCGCGATAGGGACCATCGTAGTCCGGAATATAGGAATCACCGCGGAAGAGATAGGGACCGTGAAAGGGATCGTTCAAGAGACAGAAGAGATCGGAGCAGAGACGATAGAGATCGTAGCTACAGAGACAGAGAGGATCGCTACGGAAGACAGAGGGACAGAGATTCCGTAGAAAGAGACAGAGATCGGGATCGCGATCGCGATAGAGACAGAGATCGCTCTAGGAGAGACAGAGACAGAGATAGGGATAGGGATCGTAGAGGGAAAAGAGATGACAGAGATCGGGATCGTGATGATGATCACAGCAGAGAAAGTATGGACTTTGAGCATGACCATGGACGTACTTATGGTTCGTCCATGGAAGGCATCCACTACAAATCTCAATCTCCGAACAACACCATAATGATTCGTGGGCTTGCTCAACACATAACAGAAAATGACGTAGGTTGTCAACTTAGTGGCCCAACATAATTGGCCACTAGTGAGCAAGCATTTGCAAGCATACATCTCTGTTATTATTATGATGTGTGTATCACAGGTGCGGCAAGACATCCTCAACTGTGGTCTCATGCCCAAGGACATCAGGCTGATACGTAAAAAGGATACAGGTAATTATCCCTATCTTCATCGATTACACCATCCCCTCTACCTAATACTCAAACCAGCGAATTGCTTTTCATCTCAGCAGGTTGCATTAGATTTGTGTAGTCTAAGTTATTACCGTATTTCTCAATGGTTGTTGAGAAAAAATTGTTTGAAATGCCTGATAATTATTAAGCTCAATAATAATAATATATTAATATTGACGGTATTTAAAGGAGGTTTCAAACAATTTTTTGTTACATTGGATAAAGACCTGTGTTAGTATTATATCGGTACCAATCATGCATAATCCAAAATTGTCGAAGAGATATAACGAACGTAACGACTATCAATTGATTATAAATTATTCATTCATTGGAGCAAGGTAAGTTGGTATAAATGCAGGAAGAATATTTTAAGGATAATCAAAGCTTCAAGTCATCTTGCAAGGGTGGTTCAAAGTATCTGTAGTAACTTTGAATCCTGTGTTTCAAATAATTAGAAACTGTAAATTTACCAACCAATTCTACTCGGGTTATTCGATATTTAAAGTACTATCCCGAAACTCTGGGACAATGGTTGCTGTAGTCTATTGTTTTTATTAATAGGTACAGGGCGCCCCTTTTTACAAACATACCCTAACTGTATTCTAACATGAGTTACTACTTTTTCTTCTATACACTATGTCAAGAAATTTAGGGGGTAATAACTCGGGTGAAAGAAAAAAGTGGGGGGTAGTCTTCAGAGATTCTAGTAGGTCTGACCTTAAAGTAGAAAGGAAAATTCGCGTGTAAAAAAAACAGACACAAGTAGAAATCGTCGTGTCGTCCGCGTAGAGAATTCGTTCTGCTGAGCTTTAGGCAAATGGATAAGAAAGCAAGCGACGAAGCGAAGAAAAAACACTTCGTTCGAAACTCAGTCTGTCAATGGTTGGTGCTGTGATTGCCTGCCCTCTCAGAGTAGAGACACCCAGGCAAAACGTGGATTAACTTTGGATATGTGTGTATTTGCTCTGTATAGGTGCTTCGCGAGGTTTCGCATTCGTCGAGTTTAACGCGACTCAGGAGGCCGCACGGTGGATGGAGATGAAACAGGTAGAAAGAAGTTCAGTCCAGATACCCAACCGATGCGTTGTACGCGTGCCACCGACGCCCCGTGGCGGCAAGGCACGGTAACGCAGCCCCCTGGCCTTCCCCATGGCCATGGCTGCGCACCTATCAAAAGGCTACTTCAATCTACCGTACCTAATTATTTATCTAGGAGTCCCCATATACTTTGCAGACTTTTCTTAACTCGCTCGCAAATTCCGTCATATTGGATTTTCAATTTATTGAATCGAGAAAAGCTCGGAATAAAAAACAAAGCCAAAACTAAAAAAAAAGAAAGAAACGAAAACAAACGAGAAAAGGCCGCGCCGCGTGCTTTTTTACCTGTCCTCATATCTGTCATAAAAGTTTGTGGACTAACAATGAAGATCGGAGGAGAGGGTCATTCCAATCGTCTTATCTTTTGCGTACAATGCATATATTATTCGGCATGATGGTTTATTTGTACGAATCACACTTTATTTGCTACAATCATACGATATGAATCGCTTACCTTTTTTTGTTTTTTCTAATTGTATCATGTTAGTCTGCTTCTATCATTTAACTTTGTTCTCTCGACTCAGTTACCAGAAAATATGGTCGAGCATATTTTCAAACGAATGACAATTTTCTGCACGACTTTCTTTCGTTCACGTATGAAATTTTAGTATGCAAGCAATCATTGTACGTTTGCTTGTTTCTCACACAAGTTCAATTCTTTGATCGAGCTGAAACGAAAAATAAAAAGAGAGAAAAAAAGCTAGAAAGTAAAGAAAGGAAAGTTGTCCGCGCATGTACATATAGTCGATCCGCAAGCCGTGTGGAATGGCCCACATTTATATAAGCCCACAACATTTTCTTTACTGTTCGTTCGAGACGGAAAGCTATGAAGTAGAGAACTATAATTTCGTCAACCAAGAAGGAAGTTTACGGGATAAACAGAGGCTTTGGGAGGATGTTGGACGGGATAACACTGAAATTCTCTGTTTCAGGGAGTACTGATGCTGCAGGACCAATACCGTGCCTTGATGCAGTACAGTATACCGAAAGATTGCCATGTAGATAAACCACCAGCAAAGAACACGCAAGACTGGCATTGCGTTAAGGTACGGTTCCTGTAGAACATAATATGATTTTATTCGAAAAGAATTGTCTCATAGAAAAGTAGCCGGTTGTTCATTGGAATTATTTCCTTACAGTGTGGCGCACACAATTTTAAAAGACGCGAAACATGTTTCAAATGTTCCGCCTCCCGAGCAGAGAGCGAAGAGGGTGGAGAAGGTAGCGATGAGATCAGCCCTCACCCTACGAACACAGTTCTTCTTCGGGGATTGGATGTTTTAACAACCGAAGACTCGGTTTTGCAAGCAATGAAAAATCTTTCGTCAATGCCTATACGTAGTATACGTATTGGTCGCGACTCTCTTACGAACACATCCAGGGGTGTTTGTTATTTGGAGATGGGCAACGTGGTGGACGCCATGTATTTACACACGGCGCTTACCAAGCAAGGATTGGTAGTGGATGGTAGAAAAGTAGAAATCACGTATTGTAAACTTCACCAGATCAATAACACTAACACGTGGAAGGCGAACGACAGTCAACCACAAAGATACACTTTAGACGATGTTGCTCAATTGGCAGAGTACAGTGCCAACTTATACGCTAAGACACCTGCACAGAAAGCTCATTATCTACAGTATTACACGCAATATTATCAGAATCAAATAATGCAGGGATCCGCGATTACGTTGCCATCTCTGAATCAGACTGATAGAGTAAACGCGGCGGCGGCCGTAGCACAATCGGCCATACAACAGTTACAAGCATCCAGAAAACTCGGCGACGCGGATGAAATGAAGAACAGACCAACGCCTACAGCGCCGACCAGTACATCGTTAGCGAGCGGAAGAGTGCCTGCACATGCTGGTGATGGTAAAGTATACTGTAAGTTTATATTCCAGCGATGAATCGCCGTAATTTTGCTTGCAGATATATTTTATTGCATTGGGTATGTATTTTAGCTGTGCCAGATGTTAGTACCTATCATTATGACGAGTCGTCGGGCTACTACTATGATCCAAGCACAGGATTATACTATGATCCGAATTCGCAATATTATTACAATAGTCACACTCAACAATTCCTTTATTGGGATGCTGAATCATTCTCATATCAACCGGCAAAGGTGATTAAAATTATTGAATATTACTGTCCCTGAAGAAATACAGTATCGATAAATTATTTTAAACACTTACGTCGGCCTCCAATTTTCAGACTGCTCCAACTGTGACGCAACCAACAGGAAGCACGACGAGTGGTACTACAATAACTGCCACCGCTAGCAGTACAGACTCGACGAACACGGTTACAAATCAAGCAACAACTTCGTCACTTACAACTGCGACCCAAGAGTCCTTGAAGGAGGACGAGAGTAAGAAGAAAGATAGCAAGCAGGATAAAGTGAAGGTAGCCAAGAAAATAGCAAAGGACATGGAACGCTGGGCGAAGACGTTGAATCAGAAGAAGGAAAATGCAAAGAGTAATTGGAATTCCGAATTTGCTGGTGGTGATGGCAATCAAGGAGTTGGAAGCGGAGCTGCGGATGCTGGATATGCTATATTAGAGAAGAAATCTCTTGCTAGTACTTTTCATGAAGACGAGGATCAGAGCGGAAGTAATGGTTTAGTTGCTGCTTATGGCGGCGGTAGTGACACGGAAGAAGAAATCGAGGATGTGCAGCAAGAAGAAAGGCAGCACACAGATTGGTCTAAGCTAGCCTGTTTGCTGTGCAAACGACAATTTCCTAGCAAGGAAGCGTTGCTTCGGCATCAACAATTGTCAGATCTTCACAAACAGAATTTGGAGAATTGGTATCAAGTGCGTGGCTTGGATCCCAACGATCCACAGCAAAGAAACAACAAATATCGAGATCGTGCCAAAGAAAGAAGGGCGAAGTATGGAGAACCAGAGCCCCCACAGCCGAATAAACTGAAAGAGAAATATTTAAAAACCAGGGTCGAGGAAATATCTGTGTCCTATGAGGAACCCACGAGAGCTGGTATCGGCTCGGACAATGTTGGCAATAAATTGTTACAAAAAATGGGGTGGAGTGAAGGAATGGGTCTTGGAAAATCGAACCAAGGTAGGACAAGTATCATCGAGGCGGAGAGAAGGGTTCCTACGGCTGGTCTAGGGGCGAAATCGTCATCGTACAGCGCCTTACCCGGGGACACGTACAAAGATTGTGTAAAGAAAATGATGTACGCACGTTACCAAGAACTGTCTGACACATAATATGTCGAATATCAGTGAACATAGATTTTATACACACACAACACACACACACACACAGCACACACAAAAGTACTTGTACTCAACTTTTTCCATAGGCAAATAGGTATGTACACATATTATCCAATTAGTATGCCGATTGCGTACTGGTAATTGATAACGGTGATAATCCATTCTTGGGAATACACGTTACAATTTCTTTTTATATTTTTCCTGTACGTTTACGTAATATATTAAGTTACTTCATTATGCTAAGATTCTTAGAAGCTAATAAACTGATAATATTAGTATTCGCATACGCTGTTTTTTTTTTTCATTAAATTCTAGTATGCGCCATGTTACATGATAGTATTTAAAAAACAAAAACACTTCATTCGCGTGATATTCTCTAGCTTTACCTCTTGCAATGGCACTACAGAACGCAAACTGTTTTTCTTGGCCTTTGTTACACATGTATAATACTTACCCAAGAATGAACTACGTACCAGTAACGAATTAGTTCAAAGATTACCACAGTAAGCAATTCTTGTCTTAACAATTTTGTGCACAATGTAGTACTTTTCATATTTTGAGGGTAATAGTTATCTTGAAGAATTACGAAATATCTTTGAATGTGAATCGAAAGATCAGTCGCCTTTAAAAACGATTTTTCTGTTGCATGACTTGAATCAAACTTCATAATGCTTCTTCAAGAAAAATCAAGCTAAGTATACCTAGTGCGACTAGATTCATTACTAGCTCATTATATATTTATTGTATTGTAACAAATTGAATTAAATTTCATAATTTCTTTAGAATGTAACTGTGTCCGATTTCACGTACACATATATAGAGAAATAATTATATTTATACTCGCACACGTATACGTCGAATTTTCTTTTTATTATTAATTTACGTCGCAATTTTGGAAATCGTACATTCTTCGCTATATATACACATTTCTACAGTCATTCTTAAACCTTATCGTTATTTTTTTAATTATACATGCAGAACCCATGTAATAAATAAGTTACAAAATGATGATAATAATGATAATAAAAATACACGCGGCATTATTGCTTGCACTACACTTGTGTCCGTTTTTGAGAGATCGAAGCTCTTCTCGCTTTTTTCATTCATTTTGTCAACCAAAAGTAAAAAAAAAACATTTAAAGCAATATATACGATTCATAGATTTTTTATCTGTAGAACCCATTGTAAAGTAGATAAAAATGGAAGTCTTAACAGTTCTATGAATATTCCATACAATAAATAGTTACTTTAATACACTCCTTGTAATATTCACACTTGTACTTATACGTGCGTACGTATTTTCGATGATTCGAAATTTGAACTTAAAAGTTCGTTATTGAAAAATGAAATTCTTTTGCATTACATGCAAGCAGAAATTCTTATAGTATATTATATTTATCACATTAAAAATACTTGGAATGGGTTACGATCAATAATACAAGTTCAGAAACTATTCGATATACGTAACGATTGCTTTGGTAATATTTGGCGATCAGCAACACACAACTTATTCTACTTTATGTGTTTCTATAATTTAAAGTAAAAAATAATGTTCTAATTACAACACTAGTATTTTTTCGTAGATAAAAACTCTGTATTGAAAAATATCGAGTATTACCTGTAAACTACGAATAAATTAGGGAAAAATTGATTGACTACAAGTTTCTATTTAAGTAAAGAAGTTTTGTACTATTAAAACTGTCTTTCTTTAAAAAATCGACTTTCACCAAATACCGTGTTAAATGTAAAGAGGAACAAAATATAGGACAAACGTCTGCTACAGATACAACTCTGTAGATTAGTGTAAACAATTAGTTCGAACGGACTGCATGGGTAATAAGCGAACAACTGTTAAACAGTTCGTTCCTAAAATGTAACATGACGATAGTAAATGTTTATCGACGAAACATTTCTCCAGTTACATCACGGAACAATCGATAGTAATACGAACATGCTATGGCAATGTCTTTGGTATATGTAGTATAACATGTACCATTTATGAATGAGATCTACATATAGTATAAAAAATTCAACAGTGGCATCCACTTCTCTTTCAATTTCATGCTACTAGAAAATTGATACAAAACTTATCTTTGTGCAATTTCATATCAGATAATTCTCTCTAGTTAAGAGTATTGTTGCTAAATGAAGTTGCAGGAAATATCTTTAAAGAACAAGGTTTGTTCATGAAACAATCTAAGGTCAAACATTTAAAAAACTAAACGTCTGCTAAGATCCATGAATACAATGGCCTTAACTGATGATTCAAGACCCTGTATTCAAGATTACTAATTCCATCTGTGTCATATCTTTTAGCACCAGTTTCTAAATTTTCGAATCTGGCATTACTTGGAGTTTCTTTCTTATGCGTTAACATATAATACTGAGCAACATCAGGTCCAAAACGAGTGACCTAAAACACACAAAAAAAATGTTAGTAGTTTTGACTTTGTTCTGTTACTTTTCATTTTAGTATTGATGCTCATAAAAATACCTGGAAACCTCTGGATTGCAGACGACTATAAAAGTCATCATCTTCTCCACCCCATCCATAGAAAACATTTGAAAACCCATTAGCTCGCTCAAATTGTTTACGAGTAAGTGCAATAGCACCTCCAAACAAGCCAGTGTAAGGTAAATTATAACGGAATGTGTTCACACTTGAGCTCATATGTCTAGGCATTTTGGTGCAGGCATAAATATTGTCAGGATTTTGGGGTATTAAGTCTATGTCTTGAAAGATGAAGCAATGAAAGTCGTTCACTTTGGTTGCTTCTGCATACCCAACGTTAAATAATTTAGCTCGATTAAATTCTCGCATAGGACTCTGCTCTATCACGAATATCCTATAGTCAAGATTTTGTGATTGCAGAAAAGGATGAATATAGTTCATAAAAATGGTCAGTTGTGTCTGTCGATTTCGATACGGCAATATGATAGCCACGTTGAAAAGGGGATGGCAATTGAGGGGCTTCCATTGTCCTCCAGGTAATATACCTAGGCGTCGCGCCATTGCCACTGGATCTTCTCGCGGATGTTCTTCGGGATAAAGTAAGTGAGATCTCCTGGGATTAATCGCGACCATGCAAGAGTTGTCTTTTGCCGGGTAGGATCTTTCCATCTCGTCATAGATGTCTTCTGACTTTATGAATGTGTAATGTGAAGCAAATCTAGCTGGATGCAGACAGTAACCCAGGACCAAGATTATAGTAACGGTGTAAGACAATCCACGCGCGTAATCATAGAAAAATCCAACGAACATTTTCAAAATATTAACGATGCCTCTCATCCTATCCTTCGTTGCGATTCAGCATTTCAGTGAAATAAGTTACTTATATCTGTATTGAAGACAGGCAGTAATTTAAATCTAACGACTTCATGTGACTTTCATGTAAGTCGGAGTCATTTCAGTATCATTTTACGATTCGAAATCACAGATTGTTAAATAAAGACACATTTGGTTAACACACACACACGTTTTGATGAACCCGCACCAAACCAATGCTGTCTAAGGTCTAAGCCTTGCTCGCGAGTAAATCGGGCTTTCCGCTACTTCGTTTATGTTGTCAAGACAACCGAGACGCTAAGCATGACCCCATCAATTGTCATCTGCGTCGTTTGCGTGAATCTTTGCATTTTCTGTCTCTTATTAAGGTTAGCGCGTGAGAGGTTCTATCCGTGAATAGACTCGTCCAAACGATATATATCAGCAGTTATAAAGTAATGAAAAACTAAGCGCTTGCGCAAAGCTCAATCCGTTGAACGATTTCACTTTGAGTGGTCGAAATGAAAACTTCTTGATGTAATCAGTACAGGGTCAGATTATAACAGATTAGTGGATCTGATGGGTAAATGAATGTTGATAGATCATTTAATAACGCTTTATTTAAAGCTTCATATCAATCATATTAACTTTGATTAATCTTCAAGATATTACATTTGATACATAGATAAATTACTTTGAATGATATAGAATCTTTATATTTCTTGTCTCCAAATTTGTTATCGACTTTTGGTGTACGTTTTTAATTTAAACAAATGGAATAAGAATAGTGGATCTACGGGGTAAATAAATGTCGATAAATCATTTAGTAACGCTTTATTTAAAGCTCTGTGTCAATCAAAATAGCTTTGAGTAATCTTCAACATCTTGCCCAGCAAATGCTTATTTAACAGCATAATTATCCACATGTATACATTTATGTACATGAATAAGTTATGTTTGCATGATATATAATCTTTATATTTCTTTTCTATTCAGTACATTCGTCAATGAACTGAAATGGGGCATGACATTTCACTTGGTTTGTTTTCGACTTTCGGTATACTCAGACGTTCAAACACATCCAACGTGTCCCTCACGAACTGATCCATCATTGTCCGAGTATGTTTTGGCGTAGGAGCCAATCTTAATCTTTCTTCTCCCTTCGGTACCGTCGGATAATTTATCGCTTGTACGTAATGACCTTTTTCCTTTATCAAGAAATCAGCCAGCTGACTGCATAGTAAAGGGTCTCCGACCTAAAACAGAATTGCATTCGAATAGTCAACTAAAGTAACCCAAAAAAAAGACAATATATGTTACCAACTTTTATTGGAATAATATGCGAAGGCGATGGTTCCACCGGTAAACGAGCCATGGTCAAAATAGATTTCATATAAGCAACATTTTTCTGATGGTTAGCTCTCAATGCCCTTCCTTCATCCGAAGCTAAAATTTCAACAGCAGTAAGAGCGCCATATAATACTGTTGGTGGTAACGACGTCGTGAAAATAAAGCCTGCAGCATAACTTCGTATCATATCTATTAATTTTGCAGAACCAACAACATAGCCGCCAACATTTCCAAATGCTTTGCCTAGGGTACCAGATATGATGTCCATCTTATGGAGTACCCAATCTCTCTCTCCAATACCAGCACCTGAATATCCATACAGGCCAACGGCATGAACCTCATCAACAAATGTTATTGCACCATACTTATGAGCAACATTACACAACTCTTCCAAAGGACATATATCACCAGTCATAGAATGTACTGTTTCAAATGCAACAATCTTTGGCACAGTTTTATCTAGTTTAGATAGCAGTTCCTCCAAGTGTTGTACATCATTGTGCCTGAAAATATGCTTTGGCACACCACTGTTTTTTATCCCTTGTATCATAGAAGCATGATTGCCAGCATCGGAGAAGATATGACAACCTGGTAGAAGTTTTGCCAATGTATATAGAGTGGAATCATTAGCAACAAAACAAGAAGTGAACAATAAGCCAGCCTCCTTCTGATGCAAGGATGCAAGTCTATTCTCTAGCATTTCATGGCCCATAGAGTTGCCGGATATGTTTCTAGTTCCACCTGCACCTGCTCCAAACTTATCCAAAGCTTCTCGAACAGAATTTGTCACAGCTGGATGACGAGACATCCCTAAATAATCATTAGAACACCAGACAGTGATTGGTTTTGGATCATTGGAATATTCCATAGCAGTTGGGAAACTCTGTGCCAACCTGTTCACTTTTTTAAAGATTCTATAAGAGTGATCTTTCTTTTTTTTCATGATCTGTTCATGGAAAAATTCCTCGTAAGGAAAGCTTGGTTCTTCATTCAATTCGGTGGAAGCCACATTTATAACGTCTTCCTTGACCGTGGGACTGGCCATTTTCACAGCAGTATGTTCTTTGGCCAAAAATGGACACTGACTCTCAATGGTCTTCTGAATTTGCTGAGTCTCTGTGCAGTCAGCTTGAGTTCTAAGCAACTGAGACATATATGGACACAGCTGGCGATAATTTGTCAACAGAGATGATCCATAATTATGAATGTAACTTGCAGTCAAACGAGTTAAGAATGGGCACGGCATGTTTCTTGGGTTGCCTGAAACAGATTAAATAGGATTTGATATAATATCGCCATTGTATCCGAGATAATGTGATGACATTAGGAGGATGCTTCAAAGACTTGATAAGAAAGAAGAAAGATGACTGAGCAAAAATTTTTTTGTATGACACTACATAGTTACTTAATTCTCGACTTGTGACAATCATGAAATCGAGGTCAACGGTGTATATAGAAAGTTCAGCGACTGTTAAGTAAAAGAGAAAGTAGTGCCACAATTCACGATGACACAACGTTCACTTACCTTTCGCGGTGACTGATAAATGATAAGCGTTAGCGTAATGGACACACTGGCGAACCAACTGAAAATATGGAAAGACAGTTCTAAATAACGAGATGACGTAAATGATTGCCTTGTGGCCGATAGCCAAATGAACCAAATTCAATGGAAGAACGTAGAGACAAACAGAAGGCGAGCACCGATTCTTTCGCTCTGGCAGCTAGGCCAAGACTGAATGTACCTACTCTGGTAAGTTCGCTTATCAAGGGACGGGATTCGTCGGATTCGAGAGGTCGAACAGGACAATCACACGTGATCGTATTTCCGTTCACCGCTCCGGGCTTAATTGTTTTTTTCTCTTCTTTCTTCCTTAACCTTCAGAGAATTGCTATGATTGTTTAGATGGGAAATCATTACAAAAATGAGTGTATAATTTCGTATAAGGACATGCGCAGTATTCAAAACACGCATCGATTTTTATAATTAACATTACGAAAATCAAATGTTCAAAATTTGATATATTTGTTCTTACAACTACTTCCGGAAGCTAATTTTTAAATATATCTGGCGGTTAAAGTTACTCGTTTAATTCCAGGCGGATTAACATTTTCGAAAAGTGTCGTTGGACAGGTAAAAACAAGTATTCAAGAAATAATGAATTGTTTTTTGATTTTTTACAAGATTATAATGATTCAGCAATACGACTTATGAAACAAAATATTTTTGTTGTACTCCTGATTCGCTCGAGTAATAAGGTCTGAACAACAATCTTTCTTCTACTGTTGGATTATTATTAATAATCACGAAAATATTATCATTCTTATCTTTTGCTCAGTATAAGTAGGCACTGCAACTATTGCTGTCAATGGTTTTATTACGTGAAAGATTTATTTCAATGTCAATTGTCCTAGAACCACATATACATATCTGATCGTGTCGATAGATGCAATAATAAAATGATTGACTCTATGAACACGCAACTAGAAATAGAATTTATTTGCATAACTGGTTCACTTGTATTTGATGTCAGTAATCGATGATCTCGTTAACCACCTGCCTATTTATTCACTAAACAAGGTCTTCCGTTAGTTGCAACTAATTAAGCTGGTCGCTAAACGCGCGGAGCACGTGTATTAACATTACGACTTATACAAGAGTTCTTCCTTATTCCTTAAATCGGACATTCGTTTGCACACCTCGCTAAATGTTCCATAATTTAACAATACATCACATTTGTAATAATAATTATTCGTCTGCTACGTCACGTTATAAATATTTATGTAAAAAAGTGCAACGATCAACTGCTTATCAAGGCTTTTACGGTTCTAGACGTCATAGTAACGGTAAAATTATTATGAATATTTCATTAACTCGTGTGTATAGACACATTCAATAATATACAGAATCTGCTTAACGATAACAATAAGTATTATTTTATGCTCGGTGATAATAGATCTTCTTGATTAAATTATTCAGATGAAAAAAAAAACAAGGCTTCTTTTAACGAGAACTGTGGGAATAATCCTACACGCTACGATTGTTTCCCAAGTACATTTATAGAGCCCCATTAGTTAATTGAACGCGCAACACGCGAGCAAGCACTTAAGCCGTACAAATAAAATACAAACATCGTGAACTTAAAACATATTAACCGTTCAAATTGTAAAACGTATTTCTAGTTCGATCTCAAGAACAAATTGCTTAACAAAAAAAAAATGTTTAAATATTTCACTACTCGAGCCTTTTCTGTGCATTGGAGTGTTTCATAGCTTTTCTCAGAACGTCGATATTTACACTCACCATAATACTAGAAGGAATCGTCTATAGAAAATATTCGGTGACGGAATTCGGTTTTTTGTATTGTTCGGTACAAGGTGTAAGCAACGGCACAGTTTTGTTACGACTAACCGAGTACCGCTCGGTGAATGCATTTAACGAAACCTGGTTACGTTAAACTTTTCCTCGTTTTTGCAAACTCACGATTACGCTAGTATCAACGACCAATCGTTGCCGTTGAATGGGTCGACATTGTAATTCGCCTCGCGTATAATATCATGATTGTATTTCACGTCTGGACATTCCCAGCTTCGGCACGATGTACTTCCCCATAAATAACAACATATGTGTATGTAAGTAAATGAAAAAAAAAACAGTAGAAGGAAAATTTATGTTTCAAACGATAACCACTTAAGTTTATGTTCCTAATTTGTAATTCAATAATTAGTACGGGAAGTAGGGTCAAGCTAGTTGTCCAACTGGGCAAAGAATGATCCCTTATGAAATATCGAGTCAAATTTGAAGATTAAATATTTTCCATTCGAAACTGTATTTACGAGAAAATCGTATTTAAAAATTTATCTGACACGCGTACAGTGGTCCCTGATAATCAGTAGAAGTGGCAAGCAATGAACAGACACGGCAATCAGTGAAAATCATTTTAATCGTCATTCCCCTCGAAAACAAAAATCTATTCGTAAAAATTTTATTCTATATTAACTTTTGATTCACTCTTTTTAAAACGAATTAATATTGTTGCGCAGCTTGTAATAGAGAAGTGATTTCCACTGATACGATCTTTTGATGTTTCCTGTTTGTGACTGACGTCGCGAGGAAACGCAGCTATCGTTATGATTTATTCTCGACCTTCGCAACAATCACTCGCTGGGAATCCCTTCACGGAAATTAAAGAACCTGCTAAATGAGAAATTATGTGTACATAGATGACACTAAAAAGTACAATACACTAGAATGTCATTCCGATAAACACAATGTTGCATATATTAACCTAAACGTGCGTCAGAAGATAGGTTCGAGGGAAATCTCCATATACGTAATCTTCATTTCAAAAACTAAATATATTGCAGTAAATAAACATTGTGAAGTCGCTGAACCAACGGTGTGTATCGTTTTCCCTCCCAAAAAGTATAAGGAAACATAATTGAAACACATAGGATAAGTATACTCTTACTATATATATGTAAGAATAATTTTTGCAATTCACAAACTCGAAAAAATCTCGGACATTGCGATTAAAAATGGTGTTTAATAGTGTTAAATTATATCTAGAACCCTCGTGTATGTACATACTGCAATAATAGTCATGTATGTAGCATTATGAATTACTATTTAATTTTATAATAGATAATAAATATGGTTAAAATCGCCTCGTGGCTCCACTTATGGCGAAACATTCAAGCCATTAACCAATTAGCACTATAGTTTATCACTAGATGGCGATGCCATACCGTTACGGCGCTCGATTTAAAATAAAAATTGTTTAAAGAATAAAGAACTATGTTTATTTTAAATTATTCACTGAGGTCTCTTGTACTAATACTATCCAACAGTAAGAGCTGTTTGTTAAAATTTTAATTAATATTTAATTTTTAATAAAATTGATGCTGATAAATAATGTTGCGCCATCTAGTAACAAAAGAATAGTACAAATTGAATAGTAGCTTAGGTGTTTTGCCGTAGATGGCGACTAGAGTTTTCTGACCACTAATCCAGAGTTTATGCAAAAATTAAATAGTAATTTAAAATGCCACAATAGTCAATGCACAATATTAGTTTAGAAGGTCTCACATAATTATCCGACACCAATGGAGAAAATACAATGGACATCAGGTACCTTCAAGTAATACAGCTTAAGAAGGATATGATTTCGGGTCTGTCGGAGTGGAAAGGATCACGATTTTGATCATTAATGTATGTACCGTTAAAAACACTCGTGTTATTTCTCCCACCAAAGCACGAGACCAACCAAATGTGGTTTAACGTTACTGACTCGCCTGGTCTCGACATCCTCGATTTCGTAAACATACAGGGTGTTTCTAAAGCATATCCTTTAGACTGGATTTATGAAAAAGACCTCCATGAACGTCTTGGACGATATTGACGTGCTCTTTGAATTCAGCCAGGAATACTTACCAAATATCTATAGAAATCTGTAGATTTAGTGAATAAAATAATTTGAACCTAGTCAGTTCTATATCATGCAAATTTGCCTCACAAATGGCAGGAACACCTTGTACGATACGTGACGTTTACAGGAACACTACCACACGTATCAAAAACGGTACAGCCAATCGGGAAGTGACAGCACTGCGCGGGGTATCGTATACTGTTGGCTAACTTCTTGTAAAAGCCACGTCTTAGGCGGACAGTGTCTTGGAGTGTCCAGCATTGTCCAGAAGTGTCTTTCGAAGGAGCGTAGACCGAATTCCGAATAACGACCTGCACCGTGATCTACGATGCTGACGAAGTACCTCAGTTTTCTTTTCTTGGTCCTAGTTACTGTCCTGGCCGAGGAAAAGGACGTAGTTGACCTCACCGATGATAACTTCAGCCATGAATTGGAGCGGCTCGAGAACACACTCGTTATGTTTTACGCACCATGGTAAGACATTTTTATGATAATTATAAATTTTCGTAATTAGAAATAGATTCTTTATTTCTCTGTCAGTCTGTTCAGTACATTGCTGTCGAGAAAAACAAGGAGACAAAACGAGTATCAAATCTCCGGTCTCGATGTTTGATGCCGGCTTGTGGCATGTTATCCAACGAGACCATGTTTTCTTACATAAAATAGAGTCATTATATCATTAATTACTTTCCTTTGTAATTCGTTGTAAGCGATGTCCCAGTTTCATACAGTTTTTGTGTAATTTTAGGTGCGGTCATTGTAAACGGTTGAAGCCAGAATATGCCAAAGCAGCTGAAATGCTCTTGGGCAATGATCCTCCAATTAGTCTTGCCAAAGTAGATTGTACGGAGAGTGGAAAGGAGACTTGTAACAAATATTCGGTCAGTGGTTATCCAACATTGAAAATCTTCTCCAGGGGAGATCTAGTCAGTGATTATAATGGACCCAGAGAAGCTGCAGGTATTGCCAAATACATGAAGGTATGAAGAATTTCTATAAAATATGATTCAAATAATAAGTGGAACGTGTAACTGAAATTGATGCATTTCAGGCACAAATTGGTCCAGCAGCTAAGGAATTAACCGATGAAAGCTCTTTGAAGTCATTCTTAGAATCCGATGAAGTAGGTGTTGTTGGTTTCTTTGAAAATGACAATTCACCTTTAGCAACATCTTTCCATTCAGTGTCCAAAAAACTCAAAGAGAAAGTCAGATTTGCCTACACCAGTGCCAAGTCTCTTCTAGACAAAGAAGGATACAAGTAAATAATTAAATTATCTATAGAACAAACTTAAAACTCATACTGAATATAAATTAATCGTATTCTATATTGAAATTCAGGAACACCATCGTTTTGTATCGACCAAAAGTACTGAAGAACAAGTTTGAACAAAGCATTGTGAAACACGAGGGTGGAGACTCCATCGCAGATGTTCAAGAATTCATTAACAAAAACTAGTAAGTTCAAGGGATACCCTTTTCATGGACACTTCACGAGATATATTTGTTACAATGCAATCTTTGTCTTCCAGCTTCGGTATCGCTGGTGTCCGTACACGAGACAATAGTGGAGAATTCAAGAACCCACTGGTGGTCGCATACTACTCGGTGGACTACGTGAAAAATCCGAAGGGCACCAATTACTGGCGCAACAGGATCATCAAGGTTGCCAAGGATTTCCCGAAATTGAACTTCGCTATTTCATCTAAGGATGACTTCCAGCACGAACTGAATGACTTCGGAATAGACTTTGTGAAGGGCGACAAACCTTTAATCCTTGCTAGAAACGCGAACAACCAGAAGTTTGTTATGAAAGACGAATTCTCGGTTGAAACGTTCGAAACATTCTTAAAAGATCTTGAGGCAGACGCCTTGGAACCATATCTGAAGTCGGAACCGATTCCTGAGGATAACAGTGGACCTGTTAAGGTTGGAGTAGCGCGAAACTTCGATGAGGTTGTTACGAACAACGGTAAAGATACGTTGATCGAGTTCTATGCTCCTTGGTGCGGTCACTGCAAGAAATTGGCACCTGTCTTCGACGAATTGGGCGAGAAGCTTGCCAATGAGGACGTAGAGATTGTTAAGTTCGATGCTACCACCAACGACGTTCCGTCGCCTTATGAAGTTCGAGGATTCCCAACACTTTATTGGGCACCAAAGGATGCCAAGGATAAGCCTGTTAAATATGAAGGTGGCAGGTTAATCGATGACTTCATCAAGTACATCGCTAAGCACGCAACTGACGAACTTAAAGGATTTGATCGCAAAGGCAAACCCGCGAAGTCGAAGAGCGACGAGTTGTAAATTTTTCTCTCTAAACAAATACGTGATACGATTACTACATTTTTATATGTCTCAGCAGCAAAACGTGGAATAAGATTTTCCTTGTGGGACTTACTAGTGTGTTGAGAGGAGTGGCATGCAATTAAATCTAAGGGCTAACAATTTTTCTAGTTCCAGAGATAGGTCTGAATGAAAGGGTGGTACCCCCCCCCCCAAACAATGCACGCTGCAGTTATTTTATGAAGTATTTGAATGCGAAGTGAACCGTCATTAGCATAGGATAGTCTACATGTATTATGTGACTTTATAATATTGTATATCGCGTAAAAGTATACAGAACTGATTTAGAATTATCGTTGCAATGTTTTCCAGATTTGGTGAGTTATATCTAAGAATCGATTCATTCCATTTTTCGTATTTGTCTACGACAGTTCAAGTTAATCATTTAACTTTTACTTATATCGAGAAAGAATATAATATCGTTTGTACGGAACTTTTGATACATTGCAACTAAAATGATATTCCTTGTTAAAATGACTGTACTTTTAAAATTTGCTGATACGCAATTTTTCGAAAATACATTTTGAAACAGAGAAATTTTGTTCAATAAAATTTGTAAATGATTTACAATATATTCGATACGATTTAAATATTCACGAACCTTCCCAAATTCCTTCTTTAGTATTCAATGATATTAATGATAATAAATATGACGAAAATAGTGTCTTGATATGTCAATATTATCACAATTATGTATGTGTATATAGGCTTGAATGTTTATATTTCACTTTGTGCACATTGAACAATTCTGGTAATAGCAATTTACAAATCTCGACAAGTAACTTTTATTGTTAATTACAATTTATTGTTATAGCAATCATGGAGTAGATATCTTCTTACATATAAAAGCTACTTAATCATAGAATGATCAGCTAGAACTTGGAAAAATTCACACTCAATTCGTTTTTTTTTTCTTTCAGTAATCATAAAAAATAACGTTCATCTTAGTATCACTGAAAAAAATACTACGTATGAATCATTTAAGTTCTTGCCCTCGGAAGTGTGTAACTTCTTAAGTTAGCTGCACGACGAACTACAATATCCTTGTTGTAAAACTAATGGTATGGGACTGTGGAGGCTTAGAAGACAACGTTTCCTATCTGTTCCCTTATTCGCATTGTATTGTGTGTAACATCTTTCCGTTTCAACGTTCGAAATCATATTCGAGTAGTATGTTTACTACATATGGTATGTATGTACGTGTGTATTGCTCGCAACATTATCGTAGGAAAATGAGATAAAGCAATTCGTACGTTTATTGCTTTTTCACACTACGGACAGAAAGAAAGAAATGCTAAAGAAAAAATTATATGAGCCATTCGTTAAGGCATTACGTCCTTTATCCCAAACAGGATATGAATTTATATACAATCTTCAATCCCATATGGACCAATATAAGTGCCCAAAGTAAAAGTATGTTTTTCGTCGCTTACCCCCTTCTTTTTTTCGTGTACAACAATGAACTCGATGGATTCTATTGACTCTCGTAATAACTCATCGCCACTTTGATCTTTGTCGAACAAAGAAAAACACGAATAAAATTGTTTACTCTTATCTCAGAACTTTGTGCATTTATCAATGTTTAATCTCAGTTATAAAAGATACGAGTAGTTCATTCATCTCTTCTTTCTCGTGACAGTATATTATTTAAAAAAAATAAATCAGTCTCACAAACGCTCTTTCTGACAATGATCAATACGATAATTACATTTTTTTTTTCATGAGAAAAGAAAGTCGTTACATCAGTTCCTTTGGCGGTACCATAATATTTCGTTATAAATGTTATGGTAATGTCGTCTGTACAAATTTCTAGCGATTTATTTCGTCTGAAATCACAATCGCATTTATTACACCATAAAATAAATGGTCCATAAAGGATTAACTGATATAGTTGCAATTAACAGTACATCATCAGAAATTATTATAAAAGAACGCTTGCAAACTCTGCAATAGCCCACATTTGTTCATTAATTATCCGACAAATTTGTTTACTATGCAAATGATAAGTTTTGTTCAACGCTGCAATAAGTCCTGTTCACCAATGGCTCAGCAAAATTTATGCATCAGAGCTAATCAACGATGCTCGGTGCCTTCGTTTCATCAGTTGACCAATGGATAAACAAAACCAATGGCTGATGCAAAGCTTGACTAAAACCTCACGGAGTTTTGGTTAAAAGCGTAATTCAATGGTAGTACTGCTAATTGTTAAAAAAAAAGTTTGTTGAACACAATTCCACAGTCATTCATTGAATCAATGTCAAAAGGCTGCATTGCAGTCGTTAATTCAATAGTTCTTGCAAAAAGCAATGATCTTATGAACCTTATAGCTTAGTTTGAATAGAAGACGCGTAAGTTTAAAAGTGTGTAGAACAATATGTGTACAAATGAACGAAAAAGAAGAGCAAGAAATAAAAGGAAGGAAAGTACGGGACGATTCAACAGGCTCGATAATCACTTTTACAAAGTAACTTGAAATTTGTGAATTAATCGGTGTTTTTTTTTCTTTCTTTTTGAGGAACACACATTACTTTCAATCGAAATTCTTTTTTTTTTTTGAAAGTATCATTGTGTACGTCACACGATGCTACTATAAGATCTAACATGTTCTGTGAAATTTGTTCGCTCTAAATTAATAGAGTCATTCACAAACATTCCTCGACTACATTAATCGTATCGAATCAACTTGAAAAAGTATCGCGTAACAAAACACAAATTGAGGACATCATTTGTATGCTTGATTGGATACAAGGGATGTGTTGTCGAAATACATAAATATAATATAGCCGCTGTTATAATCCGTAATGTTAGTGTCATCGTATTACAATATAATAATAAAAATAATTAATAATAATTATAATAATAATACATTTAGCCTAGTTGGTATTCTTATAGATCAAAATGATCCGCTGGTCTACTTACGCAATTTTATAACTGCAATATATGTTTGTTACTTTTTTTTTTGTTTAAGAAATATCGATAATGCGATGATTCGATAAAATAGCGACGCAACATTTGGAATTCTTAACGATTTGCTTTAAATTCTTACATTGCTTTCTATGACTTTGCATTGCATATTATGTTTCTACTCTCCCCATTTCACTCTCTCTCTCTCTCGCTCTCTCTCTCTCTTTTATACTTTGTTACGAATTCCCCCAACTCTGTCGTCCCTTTCTTCCGCATATTTTTTTTTTATTACCAAAAATAAACAGCCACTACGATTAAAAAAAAAACATGTAGAATGCATATAATAGTAATGAGATACTAATAATAATAGTAATAATTGCTACAATGATATAGATAATTATGTACCGTAAATGTAAATAGTTGGTATGACAATTGTTTAATTGTTTAAACTCGAAGCACAATTCATTACCATTAAAAAATACAATCAAGTAGTCATTACAATATACATTATGGTTTTTTTTCTTCATATATAGCACATATACTTGTATTGAATTTAGTTAATGTTTAAGTTTCCGGTTTCATCAATGACAGTTTTTTATATTGCGGGCGCATTTTGTGGTTGTTTTTCGTTTTTTTTTTAAATATAGATTTGTTTTATTGTGTAAAATAATTAAAGATAAGTTGTTATTATATTATGGTTTCCGCTGGGGGCCTCCGGCATAACAACTAGCTCCATTGCAGCTAGCTCCGCAATTCCATTATTTAGCCCGTTACCAGGCTTACTTGGCATTTTACTTAAAGAAGCCGACATCTTCCCTTCTTCTTCTTCTTTACCTAAGAATTCATATAATTATTCGAACAACATTCTTTTCAGTGAGCACAGAATTTTATACACAACTTACAGTTCAAGGGATACTTACTTGTAGCGCAGCTCGAGTTGCCGTTTCAAATACTTCCCTAATACCCTCCTTACTCTTAGCAGAACATTCAAGATAAGCGAAAGCGTTAATTTTTTCGGCCATAGCTCTACCTTCTTCTGGCTTTACTGGTTCCTGTTTCATCTTGCTAAGCTCCTTGATGGTATTAGGATCGTTGCGCAAGTCTTTTTTGTTTCCAACAAGGATAATGGGCACATTCGGGCAAAAGTGCTTCACCTCAGGTGTCCACTTCTCGGGAATGTTCTCCAAGGAATCGGGACTGTCGATGGAAAAGCACATCAAAATAACGTCTGTGTCAGGATACGACAATGGACGCAACCTATCATAATCTTCTTGTCCAGCTGTGTCCCAAAGAGCCAGTTCCACCTATTAGAGTAGTACGTTTTCAAAGATATAATTCGGAAAAAGAATTACATGAGCCACAAATAATCATTTTTGGAGATCTCACCTGCTTCCCATCGACTTCAATGTCCGCGACATAGTTTTCAAAGACCGTGGGTACGTACACTTCGGGAAACTGGTCTTTGCTGAAGACTATGAGTAAGCATGTTTTACCACAAGCGCCATCACCCACAATAACCAATTTCTTCCTAATGGCTGCCATGAATTCTAAAACGAAAATCATTGTATGTTTATTTAATACAGCTACACTACGGTTCTGCACCATAAAATTATATGACATTTGCATGTAAATCTCTTTGAAAATGTATCTATTAATGAAGAAGCAAAAAATACACAATGGTTACACACTATTATTAAATTTTCATTTAGATAACTTGTAAGTATTAAAAATTGCCAAATGAAACATCAGTTGTCCTAACAACTTACCTATGCATGTATAGTAATGTAATTCTTTACAATATAGTTATTAAAAATTCACTTAGCTCGTTAAATTTTATCAAATATTATGTTTCTAATACTATACTTTTTGCCAGTGATGATTAATACATACAGAATGTGCATTCAGCATTTGTACAAATAAAATAATGAAAATGTGCACTTATAATTTCTAGTGCTTTGTCCTATAAATGCATATACACATAAACATTATGTCTATATATGCGTAAATTCTTACATTATAAATAACAGCGAGAATAGTATAAACTAAGTATTAACAATCTCTAGACTCTGCTTTTAGCTCGGAAACTATCAAAGTTCTAATAGTAATGAATTGACAAAATTAAACAAAAGTAACATCTTTTTGGAAACACCACCAAAAAATAATCTAAGGGCATGCAGCAAGTGAGCATGTAATACACATAAGGTAATCACGACTTAATGGGAAATGCAAGTGCCGAGGAAATGGAATTAATGTCACTGTTAAAGGAAGAGATACATTTCCTGCAACCTGATGAGGCATAAACAAATGAAAAAGCAATTTCAAATAGACAGATCCGAGAACGAATATAGAGATACAAAAGAAACAGTGAAAGAGATCGAGAAAAAGCATTCTTCAGGATAGAGTTAGGAAGAAGTCAGGGTAATCCTTTGAAACTCTTCACATTAGATTTGCTTTCCGACAATGCTAGAAACAACGACTCGGATTCAAACCTCGTAGGGTATTATTTATTACCTAAAAGTGTGCGCAATTATTTATCATCAGAGAAAATACTAAACTGGTATTAGCATTATGTAATATGTGTACAAACAACATACTCCTTAAAGCCCTCTGTGTTTACTTAAATTTACATCTCTAGATAATGTTTCTAACTTTATTACTGCCAGCTACTTGTACAGTGGGTGTTGTAGATAAGATTCTCTTGTTTTCTATTCTGTTGCTACTTTTATGCTATTTAGAAAGCGACCTACGAGGGCTGAAGATTTAAAGGATATTGACTGGGTCGTACCTGATCCAGGGTACCCCGTATCGTCTGGACCGAGGCATCGGCCCGCATTGCATCCCATGTTTTTAGTCTTTCTTTCAGCGTCTCTGTTTTAAGTGGACATTTTACATGTTAGAATGGATAGGAGGCTGCGAGATCATTGCATGTACTGCACAGATATCATAATTATAAATACGTATGTATGTATCTCATTTTTGTCATAGCTATGTACTTAAACATCTGTAAAAGTATTAAACAAAATCTATAACAATTCAATTTACGATGCCTTTGTAATTTCAATTCTTAACTCTTTCCTTCGGATACATTGAAAATGTGTATACTACAAGGCTATATACAGGGTGTCTTCGAAATCGTGGTATAATCCAAAGGAGGTGATTTGACACGTAAATGTAAGTCGAAAATATACAATGAAATTTTTTTTTATATAGGGCTCCGTTTTTAAGAAAAGCGAGTTTGAACATTCTTTAAGTAGGTACACGTGCACTTAACTATTCAACAATCTGCTTGGTTCGAGTAGTGCATGCATACTTAGCATTTAAGTGCACGAGCACTTAACGAATGTTCAAACTCGGTTTTCTGGAAAACGGAGCCATATATGAAAAAATTTAATTCTATGCTATCGATTTACTGTAACGTGGAAACTGACCTTCCTTCGGATTGTACTGCGATTTCGGGAACACCCGGCGTAAATTTGCCACAGACTAAATGTAATGTGAATTTAATGTTTTCGTAGTCAATGACATTGTGTACACATTTAAATCAAAAGTTTATATAATAAATAAATGCATAAGGTAGGGCCTCTGTTTAATTATCCTACATGGGTGATTGTTTTCATAGTAATACGAGTAACTCAAGAATGTATTGTACATTCCTAACAGATTGAAATTAATTCTACAGCCTTTAATTCCAAACAGAAAGTCTCATGATAATTGTATATTGACTTATTCAGTTACTTCATTTGCATTTTGAAGCACACAAATAAGACTTTACCTTATGCCTTGAAATAAACTAAAAATGGGTCCAAAATGCATGCATAAACATATAAGGTAAATATTTTTTTTTTGTATTGAACATGCACTATTAAGAATTGTGTAAACCCATTAAAAATTATTTTTGGGAAGCTTAAGTTAAATGCAGTAGGCAGTACATTCACATTGTACAAAGATGCTTTATGAAACATTATTATTATTTAGTACCTAACAAGAAATAATCACATATACAAATAAACATATGTATATTAAAACAATTATGTATCGCAACATATGCTGGCATTAGAGTTTCTTTAGCATAAAACGTCAATTCCTCAATGTATGTGCTCTAAAATAAACACAAATATATTTATAATAATTTCAAGTATTTGATACTTGTATTTTATACAGATCCTAGTTGTTAATTTACAAAGGAAACAGTAATTACTTCTAGCTGAGAAATCTCTGATAAGAAGCACACAAGTATCTTCCTTACAAAAACACTTTGAAAGGTCAGTATTCTGTATAACGAAAGACAAAAGCGCTTGGTAAAAATTTGCCCATAAGCAAGGATTTTAGCACAAAGTATTATTTAGAAGTATGCAGAAGCAATGCGAATGAACAGAAAACTGTACATGTCAGTTAAACGAGAAAGGTTATTTGTTAACAGTACAGCAACAAAGTTCATACAATCTTTGGCCTTTGCATGACAAATTACTGTAAAGAGTGTACACTGGACGAAACAGTTGCAATAATTACCTCTGTGCCCCATCAAAATATAAAACCCACATAAATATCTCAATTACCATAAGTACTCCGGACACGAGAATGATTTACAGTAACGTATCAGTCGAAAGCATATATATATATATTCTAAATATATAAAAGGTCGATCGTTCATGAGAAATCGACGCGTTTGGCACTTCGATTACGGCGGAGCAAAAATTCCGATGAAATTATCCCGAGAAAGTGAAGAAACGCGAATGCGAAGAACAGAGGGAGTTCATGGTGTACTCTTGAAAACGGACATAGTATTGCAAACTCCTACTGTGTCAAAGAACGTACCGACCTTTTGTTTATCAGAGATACGAGACGCTGGGTTGATAGGGTGGCAAACAACGACGACGGTGATGACGGCGACGACGACGACGATGACGACGACGGGGACGGTGATGCGGAGGAACGTCAAGACGGACGGATCCGCGAAACGGATCACTTTGCTCAAGTTTCCACAGGAGAGACCCGTAGAGCTTTTTGCCGAATTTTGCACAGCCGGAAGTGCATTGCCGCGTAACGGGGTAAGAGGGCGGGGAAAGGGAGAGGGAGACAGACGGACGAGACTGAGAGGGGGAGGATGGGGGCGCTAGGGGTGCGACAGGACAGCGACGCAGGGGTCTAGAGCCTGGGGGACGATTTACTTACTGAACTAAAAAGCCAGCTCCTATTTCAAACGCTCAGACGAGCATTCCCAAATCACCGATCGAATCTGACCACGCGTCGTTCCTGCTATGATAAACGAAACGGTCGACGTGCGAAGATGCCGTGGATTCGTAACGCATGGCACTCCCTCGGCCCTCTCTCTATATCACGGGAGGAGGAGAGGTTTTTTTTTCCCTCCTTGACACACAGTGTTCTCGGTTGTGGCGCGTTAACAAACCGATTACGCGGGCACGGTTTAGAACACCCGGGCACACAACACAACACACCCTCGCACCACTCCAATCAGTATTACTTAAGAAATAATTGCGTATTTACCTGAAATGTTAAGCGACAGAAAGTCAAGAAAATGGCTGCCCTCGATGGCCACACCTCAATCTGTTGAGTGTGCGGCAATCGAGTAATGAGGGGGGCACTATGCTCAGGACCGTCGCGATAGTACTGAGCACCACCCGCGATCTCGAAAAACGCCCTCGGATTCTCGAGCATCATTTCAAACACGTCGTACGATTTGATATATCTATCGTGTTTGTCGATAGTGACTTGTAGATGCTCAATGATAAATTATGCGAATAATGTATATTCATTCGTTTTTAAATTCATGTCGATCGTTACTTATATTAATAATTATTATTTACAGAGAATAGTTTTACTATTATTATTTTAAATTATTACTTAGCGATTTTCATTATCTACGGTGGAAATTGTTTACTATTGGCTCCAATATTTGGTTTACTCGAAGAATCTGTACATTCTTTGCGTATAAAACGCTATATGACAAACCAAAAATTCCATAAGAACATAAAGATACTTGTACGATGATACGTTTCCACAGTGTATTTGAAAAGATCAATTGTTATTAGGCATATTTATAAATGGTACAGATCTAGAGTGTTCTGGGCTAATCTGTAGATACTGGAATCAAATGAAATTGGGTTCTATCGCATTCTAAGTAAAATAAAAACTTTATTAAACGCTATTAAACTTTATATTATATTGAATATTGGATAATCGTCTACAAATGCATAAAATCCATAATCTAATCATCATTCGTTTAATTAAGGATGACTAAAATCAGACGGTTTTCCAGTAATTGATATAAATGCGATATAATTTTTTTCTTCTTAGAAAACAGATAACTATTAACCGCTTGTGCCATCGAACGCTACGTTCCTGCCCAGTACTCCGAAACCGGCGAATCATGCGCCACCCGCGCACGTCACGAACCTGTGGAGGGACTTTGCGCACGCATCATGTTTCTTGGATGTATTTGTGGGTGGATGACGGAAAGGGTTGGAAAATATGTAAATAATGCTGCATCGCGGCTACGTCTTCCAGCGCCCCTGGTATGTAACACGTGAAAATCAGGATACCAAAACGTAGGGCCATGAAATCAGCAAAAACATGCGCAAACTTACTTATCTTGCGGTTAGAAAGAAAAAAATTCCATTTTTTTTTTTCGACGTGTCACTCGATTATCTCGTTTTCGATAAAATAAATGTTATCTTTCGCTTCAAGAGACACGATGCGTCGTATCTGTAGTTAATGCGTTATTTATAACACTGTGTACATTCGCGCGCGCGTTGGTACAGTTAACCAACGGGTTCTGGGTATGGTAGGAACAATGCAAACGTGCTTAAGAAATCAAATTCAGCCAGCCAAATGGAAAGAAAAATGTACCCTTTGCGAGAAATATTCAATAAGCTTACTTTTTCACGCGTTCAACTACTCTGCAAAGTAATCTGACGGGTTCGTCGAGAGAGTAGTGCTCTAACAGCTAACATGATAAGGGAACTTACCGGCTAAGAAAGACTAAACGAAGGACGATGCTCGTCTACAGTTGAGAACGGCGTATATGGAATTCGCTGTCACCCGTAAATGCGTATTCACGTATTATATATACACACTAAAAACAAATTAGAGCACGAAATATAAAAATGTCCCGTGTGTTTACACGCGGGCTTTGTACGTGCCAAATAAGAATGATGTCACTGGATGACGCACGCCGTATTGGCGTACGCGTGCTATACTAGTTGAAAAGGATAGATTCAGGCGTGAAATTCGAATTCCTAAGGTTCCTTAACTTCGCGAAAAGAACTTCGAAAAAATTGTCAAGCGTAAGAGTAATAAATATGAATGGGGAATTGAGTTGTTTTACTTATAAGGAAAAGGCCGCTGACTTCTTTCATAAATAGTTTGAACTGTATTTTTTTTACTTTTGGCACTTATAAAAAGAGTAACACGAACTTCAAATATTTTAAAAATCATAATTCAATTTGTCATGTATTTAGGATGTTTCGACTGATATACAAACATTAGTAAAGAAGTATTATTTCATACATTTTCAAAGGTATTTTGATTTTCGTACATTGTTATAATCAAGTTGATACAACAAAATGTGCATATGTAATGAAAACAGTACCATAAAAAGTTATAATTTGAGTTCTTCATCATTTTTTAACTAATGCGATATTTAATCATACAGAAAATGACCATTAAAGTAAATAAGTTTATATATTATTACACTGTACAAATCAAAAGTAAAATAGATTTAAAGTCATATTATAGAGTATACAAAGAAATAGCAATCAACATGCCCTCTGAGAGTCATTCTATTCACAACATATTCACCATGTTTGACTTTTATTATCTAATTTTTGCATATCAAATATTAACAGTACGTGTCCAAATAGACAGACTGTTTAAATTTTATGCATTAACTGAATTATAGAAAAATTTCTATGGTATATAACATATGGATATCATTTTAAGACCATAGTATAAATGTAGTCATAACTTTTTGTTTTTCAGTATGTTAAAAAATGACAGATATTTGTCCTGTAACTATTCTGTTTCAATTCAATTTAGTTGCTTCCATTTGTGTTGAATATTTATAACATTTTACAATCACAGGTATCTCAATTCTGTTGTGGTGGCTCAGGATCATTTGGATTTCCTCCCATTCGCTGTCTTACAGACTCAATCAATTCAGGATCAGCATCGTGCATTTGTTGGACCAATTGTTGACCACTAGAAAATGTTTAAATGTATTTGACATTCACAAACTATTACGTATATTGACAAAAAGGATAATTCACAACTTACGCTTCTATAAGTACATCCATATGTCCTCCTTGTTCCACATTTCCACTCACGATATTGCTGACCATATTTTGCAAAGCTGGGTCGGATAACATCTGACGAGTCATGTTCATGAGAGTAGGATTGCTCAAGAGTGAACGGAGATCCATGCCTGGAAATGCACCACCACCTAATCCCATATTATTCATGCCTTGCTCTGCTAATTTCTCCTCAGCTACTTGCAAATTGTTTTTGTAACTTTCATTATCAGGCTCCATCTCCAAAGCTTTCTGGTAATTTTCTTTAGCTTCTTTGTGCCTTTTCAAGCTGGAATAAGCTAAACCTAATCGTCCATATGCTTTACTGTAAGAGGGATCGATAGACAGTGCAGTATGACAATCTTTAATAGCTTGCTGATAACTGCCAATTTTGCTATATGCTGCTGCACGATTACAATAATATACTGCATTGCGACCATCTAACTGAATAGCCCTAAAGGAACAACATTTTAATATTACACATTATGTCCACAAAGATACATCTACCCCTTATATTCATATATAGATTGCATACTTTGTGTAATTGGCAAGAGCTTCAGTGTGTTTCTTAGCTTTCATGAGAACATTTCCTTCATTCTTCAATCGTTCTGCTTCAGCTTTTGCTTCTACAGTAGCCTCCGGGGCTAATTGTGGTTTGGAATTTTCCATTGTGGATTTATATATCTCGTGTAAATTAAAATTTGTTGGAGTATCGGATGCTTGTACATTATAAGCACTTTCCAAACATTGTATGGCTACTTCAAGACTCTCACGAGAATCTTCAGTGATATTTCCATCCTCTAATTGTTGTGTTAAAAATTGAACAATAGCTGCAATCAGCCCCTTGACGGCCATCACTACCTTGAAGGAACTGTTGTATCTAAAATAAAAGATTACACCATGTATTACCTACTGTATTCGAATAACGACATATGTATATTAGAATATAATGTCTCTAATGACAATGTAAAAAAATTTCTCGGTACGTGTCATAACCTCTAAATCGTTTGTCAATTACAAAGAATTTTTGTCGGAGAACGAACTCCTTCGATCAAAGTAAGAAAACAAATATTCTTTCGACAATAATATTTGTATTACACTGTCGATAAATTCTATTAATAAACTGGTAAGTGCTTTTTCCGCTAATTCATTCTGCGTTAACATAACCAACAGAACACGCCGGATAAAATGAGTGGCAATCAAACTTCATTGATGGTGTTTCAACAATTTCAGGCTAGCAAAGATATGTTTTCTACCTTAATCGTTGTGAAATACGTTAGAAGTATTTGCCGAGGATGCAAAAATATTGTCCAGTTCGACGGAATACAGTGTATGACAGTTACGTTTCAAGTCGTTGACTCGGTGTTGTTTTTCAACGGTTTCACAGACAAAAAGGATGAGTTTCTACGGTCGAATGTACCTGAAAATTCGAGTGTGATGTTGCACAGCAACAATGAAGGAACTTCAAACTATCTCAATGGCTTCCACTTGCTTGAAAAACGAAACCTTCACACTTCGTATACTGTCGGTTAAAGAGCTCGTGCAATAAGTGCTATGTCCGTACCGGAGATGTTTGCTACTACGAGACGTATGTAATTATACGTATTTCCGCGCGGTGGTTTTATATCATCTGTTCGCCGCTATGAAATTTTCTCTCCGGAAAAACGGACGTGGATTAATATCAAATTGTCCCGTTGGAATCGCGCTGGCGCAATTCAGTTGATATGAACCCTGCTTTGAAATAGAACCGTCCAAATTGCACGGTTGAATTATTTTCTTGATAAATAAAATTATTCAGAACTCGAATACTGTAAATGTATTGACAAAATAGAGCATGTTTCCGCCCGCCTGTACGTTTACATTACACGCATAATGTAGGTATATACCAATTGAAAAATATAAATAAATATTATGAATTAGCAATCATAGATAAATAATACGAGTTAAGATTATCAGAAACATTTTAATGCGGCCCCTGTTCCACGATTCGTAGTATCGTGCTATTTGTGCTTGTACCCGTAAAGATGTAACCATTTCCTGCGGAATAGAACGGTACCATCGCTTGTAGATCATCCATTCGATGGTGCATCCTCATTTTGAACTTCTGAAAATGATCGTTTCGTGAAATGGACAACGGGATCGTATATTATCTGTTGAAGTCATTAGTTCGACAACCTACCTGGGCGTACATGTATTCGTAAATGTAAAATTGATCGTTTTCTGTCGTAACCACGACAAATGAATCGCTTTTACCAGACTCTGAAACATGTACAAAGCTGTTTCACGATTTCTGAACATAATTTCAAGAACGAAACGAGCATACGGAAACATGGGCGTAGCCAGGGGGCAGGAAGGCTCTTGCCCACCTCGTGGACGGAAAAAAGTAGCTTTTGGCCCACCTCCCTTTCCAGAGTTACAAAATTTTTGCGTAATATTTAATATTGCAGTATAATTTGAAACACGACCAACAGCCTCTATTAACAAAACGCATACATTTTGAACGATTTATGACTTTAAAAACAAAATAACGTGTGTCTGACTACGTACAGCCTTTTTCACTGTACCAGTTGATGTGTTAATATTTTTGCACCCCCCTGACTGATAACCTGGCTACGCCTATGTACTTCATAATAATGACTATAAGTCAAGAAGAAAATTAAATAGAACAAATAAAGGCCGAAACGTTTGTTTTACAATTTCCGCGCCAGTCTTACCATCTGCGTAGAAACATTCGATTCCATCTACCCTCGAATCATAAAACAGACTTTGATAGTCGAAAAAATTATCGAAGTCTGGATCGTAGTTGTAGATGTTCACCGCGTTCGTATCGTAATCGTCTAACAAAACGAAGTGATCCGTTTCATGATGAAGTCTTTTCACATGGCGTGTCTTCCCTCCAAATGTTCTCAAGGTTACGAACTGTGTAAAATTAAGATTATTATCAAGAGTCCTGTAAACAATCAAACACTAGATTCTTCTACCTTAGATGTATTTTCATCGAATCTGTACAAGAACGATTTTTCAGAATCTCCGAAGCAACCCAGAAGCAGATACACGTTGCGATGATTTGTCTTGAAGATTTCAATGTCCCACGCACCATCGGTGGAAAGTTCCTGATGTAACGACAAGACGTTCTTCTCGAAATCGATCTTATACATCATAGAATACGTTCGATGCGAGGCGCGGTATTTATCGTAGTATATTGCCAACACTACGAATGCTGTGTCTGAAATCAACGTATATACAGAGTGTTAATTTTAACTAGAGCACCTAATTTATTTCCGCTACTATATAAATCAAGAAAAAATGACTAAATAGGATGTACATGGTTTTTACGCGTGCATCTGATGGTGATCAAATGTTTTTCACTTCTTATTACGTTTATTTACTTCTCCATTCTTCAAACTGAAGCTGATTACTTCGCCTTCAAGGTCACATCAAGGTCATGGTATGTAGGTCGTTGAACTCATATTGACGCCGACTACCACATCGCGTTATAAAAAATACATGTTAATACGCAAAAAAATATGATCTTGATAAAACCGTTAAAATGATCTTCAAGGGATCTTTCTGTCACCACCAGATGCACGCCTTAAAACCATGTACATTTACTCATTCTTTGTTACTTTCAATAGCAGCGGAAATAATTTAGGTGCTCGAATTAAAATTGACACCCTGTATACAAATATTAGTCAATTGTATTAGTAACTAAATCAGATCAAAAGAAATTTCTGTTACATACTGTCATGGGTCATAAAGACACCCGTATCCTTGACGAATCCTCGGATCGGGGAAGACGTTTTCTTCACCTCAGCCACAACGTCACCCGTTTCTAACGTTCCAGGTTTCGTCCACGAAATCGTGGTGAACTCATTCTCGCTGTTACTCAAGGTACATTCAGAACTACTGGAAACCGTGTTCGTCATTACGTTCACCCCAACATCACTGTGCAGCCCGTGATGGTTCCACACTATCGTAGAGTCGTTTGTTCTCCATACACGACAGTCGTGATTAAACAGTTCGGCCACGTATTCGGTCGGACACGAACAATTGCTAAGAAGTCCGCAAAGAGGACCAGGCTCTTCTCCGAACATATTCAATTTCGTTATTTCCTCGTAATAGACAACCTCCATTCGCTTGATATTGGGCACCTGGATCTTTAACCCTTTCTCTGCCTCTAAATAAAAGAACACATTTCTCAGGGTTTCAGAGATCTGTGAAGACTGTCTAATGCTGTCATCTATTTCGTTCTCGTTGCGTTTAAACTCCCGCAGAATTTCATGCGTCTCGTTGGTCAGGTCATCGAGAATCATGTGTAAATTCACCCCGTTCACCAGCCCCGACACGGTCACGTTATCCGGCACCTTGATTCCCGACTCGAAGATCTGGAAACATTGTGTTCGTAGCTGTCAAGCTGGATCATCGATCGCGAATGAACGATCTTACCAAGTCGCCGATAATTTCCACGTCGTCGTCGTTTTGTACACCATTCCGATACTCCGAGGAGAGGTCAACACCATTTGTCAACGACGCGTGAATGTTGCCGTTCACGACAATATCCTCCTCGAAGGTCTTCGAGCCGGATATAAGCTGCGTTTCCGTCGTTCCATTGAGAACCAAATCCGAAGGATCTATCCCGTTGATTCGCGTGACCGCTGCGTTTTCTGAAATTTGTCGATGAAAATAAATATGTGTTATCGAAACCTCGATGGACGACGATGAAAATTTGAAATTTAACCTTCCACTTCGATGATCCCGTTGAACTGAACATTAGAAGCTATATCATGATCCCCGTCAATAGTTACTCGGTCTCTCAAGAATTCGTTGAAGTTTATTCCGTCCAAATTCTTCAAGGACACGTTTTGCAGAACGACCAGATGTTGGAAGAATATATTAGGCGGTAACATATCGGTTGCCCGAACCAATTCATGCAACGGTATCTCGTGAACCGTATCGTTCACCAGTACTTCGTTCATCGCCGCTTCTTCGTAGAACGTCAGAGGACCGGTTACCATCTCGTCCTGGTCTTTTCGGACCACGGAGATATTAAATTGAACGATATCGACATCGTTCATCGTTGGAATCTCTATATTACCGGTCACGATCAAGGTGTTGATCTTTAAGTTCCTTTTGAAAACTTTCCTTCCTGTTATTTCAACAACGTCATCACAATTCAGCACCGCATCGTTTAAGATACCACGTATCTCGTCGACTTCTTTCGATTTCGCCTCTAGAGCTGACATCGATACACCTTTTCCAAAAACCACATCGCCGTGTATAGATTGCCTTCCAGCTTTGGTTACCGCGTTTTCGAACAGGAACGTCAATGAGGTCCAATTCATCGAAGGTGTGCTCCAGGAAATATTTCCATCTACGATCAGGTCCTTGATTCTCGTTGCTGGTACTGTGAGTAAGTTTTCGTATAACTGAAACCGAAAAAGGTGTTTTTTCAAATATCTTTTTTACACATCATTTAGTAAACTAATATTCCCAACTTCACAAAAGAACGCAGGTCACTTGGACCAATTTGAAAAAAGTTGTTCCGTTTTAAAAGATGTACGAATACTTGTAAAGTTTTAGACCGTACCTCGTTAACTTCCTGGCCGTTCACAGTCCTCGTTGAAACATTGTCGACTAATAAATCAGAGAACGTGACGTTCCCCGTGATGTACAACGGCTGATCGGTCCATATTAAGTCAGACGTGTTGCGATCATTGATGAATCCGGTGACAATGTTTCCAGTGGACATTTTGTAGAAAGCGAAGCGACCTGATACGTTCTGCTCTTTCGATTTCGAGAATACATTCTCGAACAGCGTATTCGCGTCACGACCGTTTATGAACTCTAGGGTTGCATTCTCCACGATCAGGTCGTCGATCGTCATTGCCGAGTCCAGCACGATGTCACCTTTGGCCATGTTCTCCAGATAGATATCTGGCGATTTACCATCAATCGATTCAACCGTTAAGTCACCTATCACCTTCAGATCTCCATCGATCACCAAATCCTTCAAGTCTGACCTTTTCGTATTCTGCAACGATCGAAGTTTTTTCATTTCAATTCCATTGATCCTCTCGACGATCAGATTTTCAACGCGAAACTCTCGAGTCTTCAAAGAATCTTTCGTGCGATTATTCTCGTCGGTCCCTGCGGCTTTCAAGAACATGACACCATCTTCGTCGTTGATAAATCGAAAATTAAGTGCATCCACGTTTATCTGCCTCGCTCGAATCGCAGTGAAATCCATCTTTCCGGTAACATTGATCCGTTCAGTTCCGTTCAATACATCGGCCACCGGGAGACCGTTGAAACGTTCAAAGAACAATCGATTTCCTTGAAGGTGTTTCAGGTGTAGTCTTTCGCGGATCGTCAACGATTCCGGAGCATCGTCGAAGAAAGCGTCATGCGATGTTTCCTCGGGGGACATATCATCGACTTCTATATTCTCGAATCGCAAATTCCCAAATGCCTCTGGAATCGACGTCGCGGTAGTGTACAAGAATTCCTCCTCGGCGTATCCGTTCAGGTGCTTCGCGAGTAGACGATCGATGGTCAGATTATTCTCGAACGTCACATCGTTCCTGATCGTCTGATCGGTAGACCTTGTCCAAGTGTTCTCGAGGATATCGTTTAAACGTACTTCGTTGCCGTTCAACAGCACGTTCTCGGGATCATCGATGTCGAGTGCTTTGATTCTCAAGTCGCCCGTAACGACAACGTTGAAATAAACTTGAACCGGCTGGCTCTCCGGCAACTTCAAGTCAGCGTCCGCGATTAATTCGTCCGTCACGTGCGCCCTCGCGATCTTCACCTTTCCCTTGATCGCATTCGCACGAGATATCCGGGCAGCCTCCGACACCGGAACGCCATTGATCGACTCCACGTGCAGATTCTCTACTTGGAGTGATTTTACAACGAACTTGTCGAACGTCTGATTGGTTTCTTCAGTCATATAACGTTCTATCGATTCCCCGTTCAACCGTCCCGTCCTGAGATTCGTGATTTGCAAGGTATCGCTATATGTGACGTTCCCTCTGATCCGCTGATTTTTCTCCAGTACAAACAATTCGTCGAGAAACCGATCGATATCGATGTAGTTTAACGATCTCGTATTCAATCTCGTCAAGGAGACATTCGAACGCAGCAGCACGGTGTCGTTCGAAAATTCAATCTCATACGCGTTCAGATTTATCTCCGTTTTGGACGTGTCGTTATTTAATGACCAATATGGGAATGGAATTCCGCATAGGGATTCGATTTCGAGGTTTTCTATGATAATGTCATTACCACGCAATGGTACCAACGACTCATCGGTCACGTTCGACTCGATGTCGTTCGACCGAATGTCATTGTTGTTTAGGAAATCCACCTGTAAGTTATCGATTTCCAGTTTTCCAACAAAAGCATCGCCTTCGACCACGATGTCCCCGGTGAATGAATTCTGTGCGCCTGATGCTAACAGATTCTTGGAAGCCTCCACGGTGACGTCGATCTCGCGAATCAACATATGCAAGTTTTCTTCGAGGTTTCGCGGTGCAACGACGTCCTCCGAGACGAATACGTCGATGTTCCTCACGGTCCCTGATTCCAGCGTGATATTCGGGATTATTAAAGGGTTCGACACCGTTAAGTTTTCATTCGCTGGCAACAAAGATGACCACGAAGACTTGGCCTTTTCCACGAGCGGTTTTCTTCGCAGCAATATGTCGACTAGCTCCGACAAGTGTTTGGACAGGATGTCCGGCTCCTCGATCGAGTGTTCTGCAAAATAATATTATATTTTACTCGACGCGAACGTTCGATGAAATCCAAACATGAGAAACAATCGATTCAACTAAGTTCGAATCAACTGTGGAAATAGTCGCGTTTAGGAATAGCATCGGACCGGTTGGAATTTCTTTGATATCCAACTCCCAGAATCCCACGTTGTAAACATTGTTCAGATTCACAGTGATCAGTATCACGATCACTGTCGATCTTTCTACCCGTGCTTGTGCATCGATCACCGTTTCTCCGTCCGGTAGCTTCGTCGAGCTCAACAGGGTGCAGTTGGACGCGTTCTCGAACTTGTACAGTCGCAGAAGATTCTACGAGAAGATCTCACTTTATGAGCATCAACGCCAAGATTGTAAATCATGGGCGTAGCCAGGTTATCAATCAGGGGGGAAGGGCAACAATATTAACACATCGACTGCCACCGTGAAAAAGGCCGTACGTAGCCAGACACGCTTTATTTCGTTTTTTAAGTCATAAATTGGCGAAAATGTACGCGTTTTGTTAATAGAGGTGTTGGTCGTGTTTCAAATTATACTGCAATATTAAATTTTACGCAAAAATTTTATAACTCTAGGAAGGGGGAGGGGGCAAAATCCAATATTTTCCCCCTTGGCTACGCCCAGGTTGTAGATCGAGCTTTTACCTTGCTGCCCACGAAGAAGAAGATCTCATCGTTCACGCTCACCGCGTGGATCGAGCTGGGTGCTTCAATTTCCGGAATCTGCTTCCAGTTCAATAATTCTTGACCTGGAAACGGACGATCTGGATATTCTTTCTATTTATTTGTAAGAGTATGAAAGTTCATAAAAGCGTTTTTGGTTCTTTCCACGCCTTTCAAGCGTAATGTCATCTCAGTACTCTCTAAATAACTACTTCCGTTTCTTTTTTTCTTCATTTTATAATTTTATAATTTTATAATCTCATTTCCTGTTCTGTAGGTGTATACCAAAGGGCTTATTGCCCGTTAAAGAATTAATAATAATAAAGAGAAAAGAAACGAACCGTCCCACCAGAACAGGTTGCTCGGCCCGTGTTGATTCGTCAAGAAAATGAAACTGGAACCGGCGTAGTTGTAGGAATGAACCGAGACAGGACCGATGGTCGAAAGATACTGTATTTGATCCGAGCTGGTCTCCGTGAATTCGTATACCACCGAGCCAATATCAGGCGTGCGTTTATCGTTCTGTGCGAATACCACGATGGTCGACTGTTTGTGTTTAAACGTGGCGACGGAAACGGCCGCGGTGGTCATCACTTTCGCTACCGCATCCATGTACGTACCTCGCCAATGGTATATTCTGTACAACAGGAGTTCCAAAGAGAAACGATACTTTGCTACGTTTAAAATTTGTTTGATATCCACTATAGTTTTCAAGATATACAGGAAAATAGGAGAACGCACGTTAACATTTAAGGGGTGGTTTCACCCCGAAGAACCGAATGTATCAGCAAAAACAAAAGATTGCCCGATGCTTCTAATGATGTCCCGTATAAATCTTAGAAATTTAAAAAAAAAGAAGGAAATTTCGGTTTACCGAAGTTCCTCGTGAGTTAACGTATTTCTTAGCTTAATGTTACGAGAAAAGCTACGAAAAATACTGATCCAAAGGTTACTCGATTTGAGTTCATAGCAGACATCTTACATTGATGGTACAGCCAACCGGTCGAAATTATCGGCTACCACGAGGTAGAGTCGATTATCACGGACGAAGAAGCTGGCGTCCATAGGGTGTCCATTGTGGTGAATGGTCTGCCGATGTCTCAATTGCAAATCCTCCGTGACCGTGTACAAACTACACGATCCCGTCTCGTAGCATACCAATAGATACAGCATGGTTTTCCACACGGTGGTCTGCAAACATCGATTTAGCCATATGGCCGAAATCATAATTTTGAATTTTTGTCTTTCCACCCAACATTCGGGTGAACCGAGTTCCAAGAATCTAACGAATGGGAGACAATAGAGAGCAGATCCATTGTTTAGAATTTCTCGAGGTTTCCGGGTGTGAACCTGTATCTACTCTGTGCGAAACACACAGAAAACGTGATAAGCATCGGTGCGTCATCGGACTCCCGGTGTAAGGTTAGTACACTACGAGGAAACTTGTGCTCATTTCTCTTAATTTATTAGGTTCTATCGTAAATTCATGCTCGAGCTATCTTTAGGCTACGGAATATATCGTTGTGGAAAGAATTCTAGCTCTTGGATATAATGTATTTAGATACTACTCTTTATTTTGTTATTATTTGGCTGATTAATCGAGATGTCTCTGGTCTGGGACTATTATTGAGTCATACACTTTAATAATGAACCGTCATTGGATACGTGTGATCGGTGTGTCACTCGACCCCTAATGAAGATACACAATGCTAATATAATGATACCTTCTCCAAAAGGACACAATTCACGCCCGAAAGTCTCGATAAGTATATGAAGCCTTGCCGTGAATAAAAAAAAAATGATTAACTTGATATTGTTTTGCGTACTCTGATAAATTGAATGGAACCATCGCTGTGGGTTAAAGTAATTTCCGCTAATGAAGTCTGATTAGAGAGAGGCGAATCGATGGTGAACACCGCGACACGATTCCTTTTGATGAAGAACAGTCTGTTGAAGGCGTCCCCTACGAACGGTCGTCCGCTGTCCACGGTCTCTTGCCACAGATTGTTCCATTGTACGTTGTACAATTTTTTCTGAACTGTAATGTTAATATCGAGATTGAGATTCTTGTTTCACACTGAACCGATGAGTCACTTGCTCGTCAATAATGATTACGTTATGCTCTACAATAACCAGTTCTCTCGTTTACCTGGCGGTTTGTATTGAAAGTGAAGCTTGGCTATTTCAATTTTCGTTTGTTTGAATTTCTCGTCCAAGTTGTCGTTTAACGAAGCGTGCACTGCAAGATCGAGATCGATGCAACCGAGAAGAAGCTGAAGCGACAAAAAATTGTAAACGAATGTTTTTTTAACAATGCTCCTGTAATTATTCACGGGTACCGTTGAACTCACAAGAATTATCAAGGATCCCATAATCCTGTAGAGTGCTTGACTCACGGTTCATCCGCCCGCGGAGAGATTTACACTGATTCAATTTGATACTGAACAGCGATCATGGGTCGTCGACTAGGTATACAAACGAACAGGTGTATATGGAACGTAAACAGGCAACGACTACTGTTTAAATTCAAATCATACGGGCTCGAGAATGTAATAGGAGATATTAGAAATATCAAGGTATTCGTATGCCATTCAATCGTACCTTCAGGTATTTCCAATGTATTAAAATTTATTCTTTCACTATACTTTAAATTATAGTCATTAAGTAGTAACTTAATTTCATAACAGAAGTCTACAATCCATTACAAACGCTTCTTCACAAACCAGTTTAAAATGTACGTCATGGTGTCTATAAACAAAGTCCTTGAATGTTAACCATTAACACTCTGTCGTTGTTATATACAAAGAATATATTTGAAAAGAAAAATATTTCAAGCTATCCTGTTAAATTATACTCAAAGGTATCCGTTCAGTCGGCAGATATACATACACCTGCAACATAAAGTGTCTACTATTTTTTATGCGCCCCCAATTAGTCGTTACGTCGAACATCGCAACTGTACAAACAGATACAACGAGCAAATACAAATGTCCTTGGACAAAATACCAGGCGGCCTGGACAACGACGCGCCCTCGTATTCAACAGGTCCCATGCAGTTTTTCGGGGCGAACCTTTATCCTCTGGTAGAATAGAAATCAAGTGTCGTACAGGTTTGGTGGGTTTTTGCCTTTTGGGGACTTGTTTTTGCAGGCTGTACGCAGCCAACTTTCCCCGTTCCATCTCCGTTTGCGACTTCTTCCGGTCCAATTTTACACCGAACCATATCCTAACGAGAAGCAATCCATTTAGCATTTAGTCATCGAATCGGCCGCACGCTGTAAATCAATCGACCCGTTGAAATTCGGAAACCATCAAGTCCAGCGAAACGACGGTGATGATTATGATTAAGTCGGTTGTTATTAATGGAATTTATAAATAGACCGACCCAACGGACTCGGCAATTGGATGAAATTAGATCAGGGTCCGGATACAACAATCCTACGGCCACCGCATAGTTTTTCTGTTATCGCTTGCACCGCAAATCGGATACGTGGTATTTTGTTCCTTTTTTCTCGTTTGTTCTATCCTTCGCTTCGAAGAAGTTTCTGTAATCGATTTGAAACCTTCTCCCTACCTGCTATGCAAATTTCAGGATGATAATAGTATTAAGGGCAATGCGGAATTAATCGAGTTGACCTGAAAAATGATCTCAGTTTGTTAACTTGTTACATTCTTGGGCCACAAAAAGATCCAAGCCTATTTTGACTTTCGTTTCCGTCAGTCTCGCCAAATTCCTCGGATTCTGACGACTGTAAATTGTTCATTTGTACCATTCGCAAACAGGATTTTTAGAGTTCCAAATATCAATCGCCGTAAGAAATGAATTACGGTTCCTCAATAATAGAAAGGGAAAGAAAGGTCCGTACCCAGTCACAACACGCCGTTCAGTTGCCACAAGTGTTAGCCTATCGGAACCACGACAATTTCAAAGTTACTCATAATCCTACTGTACATAAAGAAACATGTATCTGTGCCTGGCAGTTACAAGCGAAGACTTATTTAGAAAAGATACCACGGTATCTGTACTCGTCCCCAACCTGAAACATTGGACCGAGAATAAATTTCCGTAGTCTGTTTGTTTGCCAGACTCCTCTGTCGTTTTAAGTACACGAGTTCATCCCTCAGAAATCCTAGCCAAACAACAGAGCACAGCGTACACAAACAAAACCCCAACGGAATTCTGGCGGGACCCCCCACCGGGCCACACGACCAAAAATCAGTCATCGATCTATAAACACGTCCAAGAGAGGAGGATTCATCCGCGTTTCGTGTCGATTCAAAAATCGCAAGTTTCGCCCATCAGATGGCGCGATGGCTGCCGGAACGAGCGTGCTCCGCCGTCGACGGTTTTCACCATTGGTCGACGAGCACTCGGGATCGTCACTGGGATTGGCCGATGGATCACGATCGACAGATCTCGGCGAATCTCCGTCCACGTTCTGTAGATCGTGTTGCGTGTTCTTGTGGGCTTTGAGAGCAAAGCGAATCGGTGCCGGTATACATATCGCCCAATATCGCCGTGGGGTGGGTGATTTGTGTGTGCGCGCGCGGATCGTTTTCGGGGCCCCATTGTCATCGCGTGCGACGGGAAAGAGGGTAACGAGGAGATCTCTGCCGAAGGAGATCACCGTGTAATTCGTGCGATAAATACGCGTCGTAACCCGAAGGGAACTGGAGCTGACAAACAGTGGCTGTGCGCGCGGGTGCGTGTCCGATCCGTGCGCGTGTATGCGAGGTGCAACCGCGTGCGGGCGGTTCCCACACGTCCGTGCAACAAGTGTCATTAGACGGGACCGCGGCCAAGTGAAACCGGACTGACTGTTCTCGAGGGGTACGTGATAGAGACACGGTGCATGCTGCTGCCCGTTCTTCTTCGTCCAACGGTCTAAGAGAGGATCACCGGCGAGGATGGGCTGCGCGGTGAGCACCACCGGCGAGAAAGAAGCCGCGGAAAGGTCGAAGAAGATCGACAAGGATCTCCGAGCCGATGGCGAGCGGGCCGCCAGTGAGGTCAAGCTTCTCTTGCTCGGTAATTTATCGTCGCTGTTTCTACTCTTATACCGCCTCCTTTTGCCTGGAGACGAATTTTCATCGGAGAATCGCTGTCATCGCCGGTTTCCTTCTGATGCCCGGTGAAATCTTCCTTCTTTACACCCCCTCTCCCCCTCTCACCCGTGAAGGATGGTTTCTTGGTCCTGGCGTACAAACACATCACGTTGCACTGTGCAGACCACTCAAGGAGACGTCGCGATTTTTTTGTCCACTCCTGAATCGTTTTCGCGCGTTCTCATTTTTATTCTTCGTGTGCGGTTTGATTCGATTTTTATTTTAAACGGTTTTTCCCCTCGCTCCGCCCACCACCCGCGCACAGATGCGAGCTATTATCGGATTTGCGCAATCGCGGAATCGGAGCGCGGGCAATTTTCCGAAAACTTTGAATCATCGGTCACGCATGATTCATATCGATAACGCGATGGATTTCTTACGTTAGATCCCACCAGAATTCCCGTTTTTTTTCCAGGATGTTGATTCATTGTTCGTATTCGTTGTTATTGACGGGTTCAAATCCAATACGATTTATACAATCATTGTTTTTTTCTCATTCCAAGGAGCGGGAGAATCTGGGAAATCGACTATAGTGAAACAAATGAAAATTATACATGAAACTGGTTATAGCAAAGAAGAATGCGAGCAGTATAAGCCAGTAGTGTACAGTAACACGATACAAAGTTTAATGGCAATAATTAGAGCTATGGGGCAGCTTAGAATTGATTTTGCAGATCCCAATAAAGCAGTAAGTACAATACTTTCGGAATGTAAGATTTTGTATGTTATATCATAGATTATATCGGTATTAGCAAGATCTAATTGTGTTGTAGGACATAGCACGCCAATTCTTTACCCTAGCTTCTGCAGCAGAAGAGGGAGAGCTAACTGGGGAACTAGTGCTATTAATGAAACGATTATGGCAAGACGCTGGGGTACAGCTTTGTTTCACGCGTAGTAGGGAATACCAACTCAATGATTCTGCAGCGTATTACCTTAATGCCTTGGACCGTATAGCCCAACCTAATTACATTCCCACTCAGCAAGATGTACTCAGGACACGTGTAAAAACGACTGGAATAGTAGAAACAAACTTTTCTTTTAAGGGTTTGCATTTTAAGTAAGTTACTTCTCTCTATACATATCCACACTGACTCCTAATTCTATATAACTCCTAAATACGATCCCTTCTTTTGTTTTATTAGAATGTTTGACGTTGGCGGCCAGCGATCGGAAAGAAAAAAATGGATACACTGTTTCGAGGGTGTCACCGCAATTATCTTCTGCGTTGCGCTGAGTGGTTATGACCTGGTTCTCGCAGAAGACGAAGAGATGAATAGAATGATAGAGTCAATGAAATTATTCGATTCTATCTGCAATAGCAAATGGTTTGTTGAAACATCAATCATATTATTCTTAAATAAGAAAGATCTTTTCGAAGATAAGATCACGAGGAGCCCTTTAACTATTTGTTTCCCGGAGTACAAAGGTGCCAATACGTACGAGGAGTGTGCTTCCTACATTCAAATGAAGTTTGAGAATTTGAATAAAAGGAAAGATCATAAACAAATTTACACGCATTTCACGTGCGCTACCGACACGTCGAACATACAGTTTGTGTTCGACGCTGTGACCGATGTCATAATCAAAAATAACCTGAGCAATTGCGGATTATTAAGTTAAATATTCCAATACTCTGTTGAATCTGGAATAATAGATATATGTCCAAGGTTTACGAACCTATGTGAAAGCACGAAGGATACACGTGAGACTGAACAAGAATTGTTAGGACCAGAAATGTTCTGTGTATATTAACATATTTGCCAATCGCGTAATGTTTTCACTTTGGCATCCTATCGATGTTCACAATAACGTTTGTTTAGTATTACACGCTGATTTATTAGATCTTATTCGTCGCAACATTGTTTTTCCAGGCAAAGCTTCACAAATATTTTATACCGCATTAAACTAGAATTTAATTTATCGGCCATTTTTATACAACAATTTATATTAAATTGAAGCGAACAAAAATTGAAGAATTACAAAATTCCTATATCACATTCTGAAGGATGATAGCAGAGAGTATTTCCAAGTGAAAGGATACTTGGTTTCTGCTAACTGTATTTAGTATATTAACCAGATCTAGTTAGCTGTTAATTTAGTGATATCTTTTTGTATATAATTTATTCGCTAAAACGACTCTGTCTCTACTGCATGGAAATACATTTCCACGGTCATGTTCATAACCATTCGATTCTCGTGTGAATGTTCATACTTTGACGACAGACACAGCTCTCTGTGTTCACAGAATATATTTATACAAATGAGATTTGATAAAAAAATTTTTTTGTAAAACCTTTTTATACGTATTATTAAATAACACTCGAAGAGCTGTCATTATTGCTCTACACGCCAAACGAAATATAATGCCAGGGAGTTAGTTACAGATCTAGAAATCAGTCTCGTTATACTGCCGAGATAAATAAACGAACCTTTTGTTTTTAAAGAGTCGATATTTTTTTACATTCCTTTCGCTTCGTATTATTGTGAAATATAAATGAAGGGAAATTTTTAGTTTAGTAAATTATATAAAAGAGCAATAAAATGACTACATGTAATCTAACTGGTGTATTTGGAGAACGTGCATCAATTACAAGACATTTTTTACTAAAGCCTTTTTTATTTACATTCTCTTTCGGATTTAATACATAATTCAATTACAAACATTCTCAAATTCATGTATTTCCATTGTCTGTTTAAAGTCGAATATCTTGTGTGTCTTGTAACCGAAACCTTTTGCAAAATTCACTGTTTTCGTTTCCCTTTAGAAAAGGAACATTCCATGAATAATAACGCGCGCATATCAAGTACTTATTATTCTGATTCCTGCAAAGTAATTAAGAATGCCTTCTTCGTTGTTGTAAACATAGAATCTCGTTTTACTTCTATCTTGTATCGATCTTTTTATGTAATATGTACAATACAATACATGAAGCTACAAAATAAATATAGTAATGCTTTATTCTTTCTGACAATGTGTTTAAATTGGAAATTTGTTGATTAATATTTTTTATGCTATCATAACAATCTCTTATACTTGCTATTAATCTATTAACTTAAGAGAACATTAATTGGTCAACGATTGTATATATTTTATACATACAATACATACTTATATGGAAAGTATTTTTTAAGAATACTGTTATCTGAGTCTATTATTTTTCCTTATTCATTATAATCAGTTTACAAACTTAAGTCACGCTTTTATTTAATCCTCGAAAATCATGTTAATTATCGATTTTCTATTTCATTCTCTTTTTGTTAGAAAAGTATGATAAAATACAGCAAGAAATAGACGCAGTCAGTAAACACGTTTGTAACTTCAATCGCGAATAAATTAATCTATTATGGAAACATAACTGTACCGTGGCCATTATTTGCTTCGCATCTAGGACACAACAACAATCATTCCCTAACATTATTTCGCGATTATAAATTTCTTTCTGAACGTTATATTCATATGACATTTTTAACAGCATAGAATTCGTTAACATAATTACTATTTCATTCATCTCAACGATTATCAAGAAGCCTTTGAACGCTATATGTGTTTGCTAGTTCTGCGTATTTACTAGTAATATGTAATAATCAAATCTTTGAGGTATTCAACAAACTCCTGGTTATACGTCAAGTTTTAATGCATAGAAGGGTGTGGTGACAGGAAGCATATGTTCTCACAGTGCAGAGAAACGAGAGTTCTGACTTAGCACAGAATAGACTTGAGGTTTGCGGTAAGTTACTCAGCTCTGTACAACATTACTCGAAAGCGTTCTATTTCACTTAGGACCTCTATCAATACTCATAAATAATTAGCTACACAATGACGCCTAATGATTCGACCAGTGTCAGAATAAGACAACATGTACTATTATTTAATGTGGATTTCTAGCTGGAATAGGTGGTCCACCAGATGTTCTTGCCGGTATGGGTGGTGGAACGTTCGACGCAGGTAAACTAGGTGGAGGATGTTGAGGTGGAGGAGGAGCTTGTCTCTGTGGTAACGGAGGAGGAACAGAACTAGGTGGTCTACTAGACGAGTCTTGGGATGTATCTGTACGAGGTAACGGCGGCGGTGGACGGTTTGGTATCGGATAACTAGGAGATCCGTCCATTATCTCTTCATAAATCGCAGATTCTGGTGATAGCCTTTCGCTTTGTTCAGACCCTGTTCTCTCTCTCGTTAACTGCGTCGGAAATTGATTGGGCAATACGCTGAATACACCAGCCCGTGTTCCTTGTTTTCGATCTTGAATCGGACTCTTAGGTGGTTGAGATGGTCGACCTGGCGGGGCTGGTCTAGGTGGTGGAACTGCTCCATTTGGACTTCCTCTACTGGGTGAAGCTCGTTCTGTTATTTCTAATTGCTCCAATCTTTGCGTGGAACTCTTTAGTGGAGAATTTGACGTGAATTGCGCAACAGTAGTGTTACTGCAGAGCTCTATTTCTTTTTCAATTAATTGCATCCAGTTTGGTGACTTCAAGGAAAGTTTTAAAACCTGACCACATACTTGAGTCATGCCTTTTTTGGCCGCAGCTAAAGCGCACTGACCATCTCTGAATGTCACCCAAATTGTCTCACCGACGAATCGGACGAGGATCGCCTCACCGATGTGTGAAAAATCTTGCAGCAACGCCATCATGAAATTCTCATCAAACACGCTATCCATGTCGTCCGATTCCTCCACCGCTTTCACAACTATAGTACCATCAGGTGGACCCAAGTCCTGAATCACTTCTTTGAATACCTTTTCCCGTTTTTCGGGATCGACACAATGAATGTCTATGTCAATGATCGCGATAACCGGTTTATGATCACTTTGCTTTAGGTCTGCTCTACCGTAATAAATTAATTTTCCTGGATTCCAATCTGTAGGCGAATCTGGAATAATGATTTGTACATATGTTGAATATAATAAAACAAAGGTAACTATGTACCAATTAAAATTGTACTAAACTAACCGATATCAGGTACTTGTTTCCGTCGTTTCCACAGGACTCTATCTGTCCACGCAGGCTGTCGACATTTTTCACTAGTATCATAATCATCGGAAAAAAGATCATACTTGTACGTTGGTGGAAAATTGATAGGACCTTCTAAGAAATTTTTGAAAACGTTTCCTTGTGCCTGTTGGACCTAAATTTCATATACATTAGTATAATTTCTCAACGTATACTTTCTACTGTATACGTAATATTTATATATTTTCCATATTAACCTTCAGTTGATCGTACTGCAATATTTGGTCCAGTTCATTTCTTTTGATCATATCTTTCATCTCATCTTTGTCCATATCGACTCTATAATTAAAATCTCCACACCAAAATACGTAGTCATGAGTATTTAATGTTCTTCCCATAGGGAAGGCAATTTTTCGCGTAATCTCCGCGTAGTCTGCGTTACGCTCGTTAACTTGAGACTGTCCAGCAGCGAAGTGCGCACAAACGAAACAGAAAGACATGGAATATAATACACATCTAATAGCTGCAGCCCCTTTGTTACCTGTTGCGCCCCCTAATCCAGTTTTCACGCAATCTACGGCTACGTCCTTTAAGTAAGGAGCGTGAACAGGTCGTATGAATAAATAGAGACAAACACCGACTAATTGTTGATATGTGACCAGAACATATTCGGTGTCCCGGGAGAGTACTTTCTGTAATTCCTCTGCCCAAGTTTTCGCGTTATCAGTACTAGCAGCCATTATATTACTAGCATTTAAATCAACAATTTCTTCAAATCCTATTGCGAATATATCTACAGGAACATCGTCGTACTCAACTGATACCAGAGCTACGATAAAAATTTAAATATAAGAAAAAACTAATTTCGGTAAGAAACGTTCGCTCACACTATACTCACATGTCGATTTATGTGGTGCGTCTAATAACCAGTCAGCAAGTGTGACATCTTTGTATACTACACTACGAAAGTGCTTTCCTCCATTAACGTTGTAAGTACCGACGCCTACTCTAAGGTTCATTGGACTCACATATTCGTTATATCGTTTGCACATTTCTCTCAGAACGCTTGGTGGTGCATGTAACATATTCGATGGCAAGAGTAATCGTGCTCTATCCGCTAATTCTGTGTTCAAAGTTGATCCCAACAACAAGATATCTATTGCTTCCTGCTTACTGGAGTCCAGTAAATTGTTCTGTATCGTTCTGGCCGCAGACCTTGCACCATCCATTAATTTCGAACTTCCCTGAATGGCACCAGTACCAGCGTACATTTTACTTACTTCGTTGCCATTATTAATCCACATTTGTCGAAACACTTCTTCGAACCGAGACACCATCTGCTGTTTCTCGAGCAGCTTCAACAATCCAAGCTGTTTACCAAGTATTTCCAACGCGAAAAATGTTTGTACACAATTTGTTCTATCCAAACAATCGAGACAATTCGTTCGAATAGTTCCCGTTTGTTCAAGAATAACAGTGTTATTAGCGGCATAAAATAACGAAAAAGATTCTAAATATTTCTCTACTTTCGCTTTCAGTTTTGAAAGGTTTTTCATGTTTCCACCTCTGCATTCTTGGTGATAGTCGAATAGAATGTGTGGCACTTCTTTATGTTCCGACATATTGTGATGAGTCTGGAACAACTGACTCAACATTGCCTCTCCCTCTTTGCTACCAATGAGACTAGACCCAAGGAGATTGACAATCACTTGCTGGCCATACCGTTGTTTAATCATGTCCACATGTCTATCAAAAGCTGGTCCAGAGGCCTCAAAGCCGCGAGAGATTTTCACTTTATGTGAACCAACTTGAACACCAGGTTGTTCCCAGAATAAAGGAACCGAGCCTCTAGTTTGAACGTAAGAAGTTATTTCATTGTCTAAATATATGACTTGCTCTGTTTCTACGAAGTTCGCTACATGCCCATCATCATTAGTTCCTCTCACATTGAACCTGGATAAAAAAACGGCATTGTAATATACTGCATAAATTAATCTAAAATTATCATGCCAGATTATGTTACCACTGCAGAGTGGAAAGATAAGAAGTATGTGATAAATACAACACAGTTTTCATTATCGTAGAATAACTGAAATGGGATTGCTATGAAAATACAAAAGTACCTGGTGCCTGCACGTTCACAACTTAATCTGGACATGAGGACAGCACGTGCTTGTCTGTGACCAACATACACAGTTCGAATTTCCACACTACCACACATTGCTTTAAGTAACCAGTGACTCGTGTTCACCCCATATCTCAACAGATGTATGTGCAGCATTCGATTCCTATTATGATTCACAATATTAATATTACAACATTAAACTCTATTTCATTTCAAAAATTGTCACATACGTAATACAAACCAAAAAAATCTGTTATCAGTCGTTGTGGCCTTGCATCGTCTCTGTGCACTGAGAGTGATATCAAGAGATTCTTGATATCCAGCAGACCAAGAAAAGTAAAACGTGCCAGAGTTAAGAACCTTTCTAACTTCAGACACCCGATCCTCATTGCCTTGCGTATAATGCAATGGTACAAAATTTGTCTGAGTAATCCTGAACACTTCTGATTCTCCTATTTTACCAACTGAGAAACATCCGGTGACAAGGACAAGATACAACAATGTATTCTCTCCAGCGTTTAATTGCAATACACCCAAGCATCCATAAGCATCTAATAACTTTGTGTATTTGCCCTTCAAAAATTCAGTTTCTTCGGCAGCTGCAATATTGAATGAAAATATTGAACAAAACATAAGAAGCACAGGCAACAATGACAAACAAATTGAAGTAGCATTAAGTGTAACAATACTCGATAGAAAATTGATTGATAGGCGTTTGACAGGTACCGGTTCGTGCATTTTAAAGACATTCGGGGATTTCAAGGATATTCAGGAAAACATTGTTATTAATAAACCCAAGAGACTTACAGAGAACAGCTACGGCTTGGGCCTCGAACAGAACGGTCTCCTTTCGATTTCGTTGCTCCAATATAAGAGAGTGTGGATTAGGCGGCTTTAATTTTTCGTAGACGCGAAACCCTTTGCCCATCGCCATTGTTGCGCCAATGTCTTCAAAGGTTTCGGGGATGAAGGTACGCTTTGGCAGGATATGACAACCCCGTCTGTCATACGGAGCGGTGTGATCAGACTATTCTTATAGTATTTTCTCTTTGCCGACCGAACACTCCGTTCGTCGACTACTTGCTACTGACAGCAACACACTTTTCTTTAGTAGCTCATGGAGGGGAACAGCGCTCTTCTCGCTTATCCGTCGATACTTCGATATTTTCACGATATATGTATCGCGATTCTACAAAGTCTATCCGCGGGCCTGCTTTTCTCTAACCGTAACAATCAATCGAACGCGCCATTTTGAAAATTTAAAAAGTCGAATCTATAACTAGTTCGCGCCAGGATCCTCGATGAGAACTTAAAGTTAAAATGAGTGTGACTTCAAACGGAAATTGTTTTGTCATCGCTGAGCCCGTTGGTGAAGTAATATTATAATCGTCCTACATAATTTCAATAGTTCCAGAACGAATACGGTATGTTGAAAAACGTAATAAAGCTCTTTCATTATTTTAGCTTGTCAGTCTGTGTTACTGGAATTGAAATAAAATTTTCGTTATAGTTGTTTTTCTATTTACATAATATAGTATTAGATGGAAATGTGCAGAGAATAAAAAATTTGATGCACCAGGTGAAAGTTTATAAAAATTTGCGGAATATGACACATGTTGTATTTGGAATTACAAATTAATGTTCCAAATTACACTGCTCGGAAACGTAAAACGCTGATATTGTTTTTAGTATCCAAGTAAACCAATATTAATTGGCCGAAGTCTAAAATAGAACATTAATTTAAAGGAAATATTTATCACGTATTAAATATCCTTGACGTTTTAAACAATATTCTTGATAGAGGATACATGAATCCAACTTTTAGTGATAGGATTTTAACAGTTTCTAGATAGTATTTTTATTATTCAACGTTATTACGTTTAAAATTTTTAGTGCACGTATTGATGCTCACGGAACAATCATTCTATAAAATACTATTCACGTTCTTGTATTCTTTGGAACTTTCATGCGGGGTCTACACCACCTACCGAAAGGAAAAAGTACGTTATGCCATATTGGAATTCAAAAGATTGACTACTTGCTCACTTTTTGTTGACTTTGTTACGCATTAATATTGATACTTTTAATTAACGGAATTTTTAACTAATATTAGTAACTTGGTAGCATAGTGCACAGTAAATGAATATAAAAACACATGAACTGTCAGTAAAGAAATTAAAGAAAAGAACAGAAATAAACACCTAGATACATTTGGACATCTTATAAATTAAAAAAAAATTCCTTTACATGCTCATAAAACCAATTGAGACGTTTGAATAGGTAATTGTACTCTGAGACCGATTTCAATTAATTTGCAATAAAGTTTATTTCTCTTGTGACACAGTAGTTGTTACACTTATTTTTTGCGCAATGGCCGATAGTCGTAACAGGATTTATCGGCAAACGATCATCATGTTTTCTTGTAGAATATCATCCTTATTCTAACGTATCGTGTTTAAATAGTTTACAAAGAATGAATGTTCGATTACAGCTGCGTTCTCACGGATGTCTTTGATCGTTGCATACACCTTACACGCTAAATATAGAAAACGCCAGAACCTTTTAATTTACCACAATATTTACACGGCGAAAAGTACCATTCATTGGCACCTAATTATTCTTTAGGCTACCTCTTTCTTTTATTCTTTTTCATTTGTTTCAAATCGGTCGTTGGTACTAAAATGTATCTTAAATAGCAGCAATACTTGAAAGGAAATGTTAGAAAATCCAGCGAACAATGATTTTCGCTTTTAATCTCGTTCGAAGATACGCCATATCGACGTATTCGCAGGATTCACAACTGGTTATTGCGTCTGTTGGACTTTGTGGTAAAGGTTGACAATATTAGTCCCTAAGTTCGAATTTCGAAGTAAGCGCTGCATCGTTACAATATCTCCGGGAATACTCTTAGACTAGGAAATTAATATACACTCTACAACAAATGTTTAACAGTCAGTCAATACAATTAATACTTTCCTATTCTTCCCCACTTCCTCTGGTGCTGATTTCTCTTCAAGCACCCATGGAATCCTTGGTTATGTATCATTACATAAATTAATCAACGTATCAAGTACAAACAAATCGAGACTTATTTTAGATCATTGAAAATCCAATTCTTCATGCTGAAAATATCATTTATAATAAGAATGGACAGATATCCATCAAATGCTACAATAAGAAGCAAAATTTCATTCTGGGAACATTCTTTTCCCTTAATTATCGCTCACTGAACATCTTCAATGTTTCCTTTCTAGTCTCTAAAACTTTGTCCTATGTTCTGTGTCCTGTCCTCTTAACGGCGAATAGTTACCTAGCATGTACTATATAGAAAATATTGTTTCTTGGAATATATGGGTAGTCGTTTCAAAAACTAAACTATAGTTGCTTTACACGTTTGGCTCGACTGTAAGAAAGATTTCTGTGATTGCAGAACACATTTTATGTCAAATTAATGTATATACCTCGAGAAAATCCTTCAGCAAAGTAACACGACGTTTCTCAGCGATATCCATCTGATTTTCTAGATCTCCGCGATCCGTCGTCTCCGCTCGCTCTATTTTCCAAGACAGATTTTCTATTTCCGCCTCCAACTGAGCTTGCTGATATTCAAACTTCAAAGTAAAAACAATTCGTCAACTCTATCTGTACCATAATTAGTGCATAATGTCTTACTTTAGTTCTTATTGATTGATTAAACGTAACTTTACCAATTCTTTACGCGGCCCAGGCTCCATATAATAAGCGTAAGGGTAAGTGTACTGTAAAGTATAACGGCAACGTGCTAATAATGACGCAGCTTCAAACAAATGCTGCCAGTCAATCCATGTTCCACTTGAATTCATTACTTTTTTATTTATCCGCATTTTTATACCCTCCAGAGTTTGCTCTTCCAATTTCAATGATTTACTATGATTTTCCCACTAATAAAATATTTAAAATTTCTATATACATTCATGTTATTTATCTATATTCCATAGAACTGATTTGGACCATACCCTTTCATAATAATGCAAATACTTTTTAAGAGCTTCTCGCGCCTGTGCGTGAACACTTTCATGAGCAATGTTAGGATTTTCTTTGTAACGAGAACACTCATAGTATTCAGTTCCATGCGCTTTCCAATCTCCAAGGCACATCCAACAGAAGTCATGCTTACAGTTATAACATTGCATATGATTGCAACCACCATTTTTCTCTATGCAAATGTGACATTTTGGACACTGCAAATGAACATTTGTTTCTTTATTATATTACCATGTGTTTCATGTATACATGTTAAGACTAATGCACTAACATCTTTGGTGTGAGCACTAATGTAATTAGCTGTCTCTGAGTCATCTGCACACTTTGTCAACCATTTCCTAATTGTATTGCAGTCAGTAGGTGCATGATAATCCATACCACATCGGAAGCTGAAATTGTTAAAATGTTTGGCTAGGACTGAGAACCCTTTTATACATGAATCGAAGATTCGTATGCATACCAAAATATAGTTTTACAAGTTGTACATATAACTCTTTTCGCCCGTTGTTCCTTAGAACGCATAACTATTTGACAGTTAGGTCCAGGACAGAATCTTAGTAGTGGATGAGATTTGACATAATCACAGAAAGCAAACTGCTGATATCTTTCCCTCATGTTAGGCTTGGTGAGTAAGGATAAAACAAAGTCTTCTGGAGCTAAGACATCACACTCCCGGGCCATACAACTTATTCCTAATAAAAGATAAGTGTTGTAAAATCAATAATATAAAATCAATGAGGAACTACAATACTCATGTTGCAGTGATCACCTCTGTCTGGTCAGAAATCTTACCTGTAGAAATACCTTGGGTTATTTGTACTTCAAAATGCATGCACCAACAGTCTTTACAAAAAGAATGTCCACACGTTAATGTAGAAAATCTATCAGCTGGATAAATTGTAACACATACTGAACACACTCCACCCCTTTGACCCTTTAATCCTGGCACTGAATCTAATGGAGGTATTGGTTTTATCTTTGAATTAATTAATAAACTGGAAGCATTGATACGGTACTTTGTGATGATATCTTGTAATGCCCAATTGTGCGCATGTAATAAAACTTTGGCTAATGATGGTGTTATGTGTAGACTATTACTTAACACTTCAACATTTTCATTCAAAAGTCTTTCCACTTCTTCAACCCGTAAACAATCATATACAGCATATTCTGGATCTCTTCTGTTTTGATCAGGATCTATGTCATTGTCAACCTCACCACCCCATGGCTGAACATTATAATAATCTTCATAGCCTGGATCTCCACAGTCTGAGTCGGAATAATCCATCTCACTGTCATATTCTTTGCTCGACATCTGAATCACAAAGATCATGTGTTTAGTATAAAAAAAGAACATTTAACTACGCATTTTTAGAAACTTTTATTTAATAGGTAAAGTGTCATGTGTACACTGTGAAAGCCAATCTTTCATAACCTCCTACTCTCTACTAATTATTCATGAATATCAAGATAGAAATATCCTGTGAACAAATAATATTCACTGTATATTTATAAATTGAGTGAACATTTCACTGGAAGGCGCAGCAAAAGGTAAATTATTTTTTCAATAAATATGTAAAGACGATAAGTACAATCTTTTCGGTCGGTAGAGTTTTTGAAATTCTTTTATTAACAATTTGTAAGAAATGAAATTGATTAGCTATTCAGAATTACTCCGCAGAAAATGGTGCATTCACTGTGTTAATATATTTTAAGACAAAAATTTAAACGCAGCGTCTTGACGTGACGTTTCGTAAACAATTTCGTGGAATTTCTAGCGTTGTGTCGCGATTAAATCGTGCGTCTGTCTCCTTTTGTCGCGTAACGACGTCGACCCACCTTTCACGTTCTTATTTATCAAGAAAAATGCATTGATGCTTCTATTTCGGGGGTGAAATGAAAAAAGTTATTAAAGGGCCTTATCACAGCCGCCTGAACCAGCAGTCACACCAGCGCATGAGACCAGGTATATATCTATATGCTATCTTTGTGAGGTACATGATGCGACAGTGGTGTAATAGATGATTTCATTTTAATCTGAAAGCAGATACGAACGTCAAAATCACCTGATAGTGACCAGTTCAGGTATGCAAAGTAAACATCCTCCGCAACTCTATTAATTAGACAAAATTTAATTTTTAGACGTGAACAAGGCACATCTCGACATTTTTTTTCATATTCATAACTTGTAGTATAAAGATTGTAATAAAAATTATAAGATTTTTAGATAATGTCTTTTTTATATACTAAAATTTATCGAATTTCTAAATATTCTTCTGATTGTATTATAATGTCTACTCTTATACCTCGTTTGTGGTGTCAATATCCGACTGATAAAGCATGATCTTTGTCGGTATTGTCGGGTACTCACACTAAAATGATAAGGGGGCTCTGGAGCCCCTGAAGGACGCGAAAAGAAAGTCCATTGGATGTTAGGTCTATTCTGTGCTTCTGACTAGAGATGGCGTGAACTGCTACTTGTGAATCACTCGTAATTCGATCACGTTCGTTCCCAATCACGGTGATTTTTCACAGTGATTCGTGATTTCTCGTGATCGTTTCTGATTGGTGGGGAAACCTAACAATTCTTTATACGCGACACATAATCTGTATATTTTATATTTTATATTAACGACATCAAAACAAAAATTCGAGTTATATCGTATAAAGTGAAAGAATAATTAGAAACAATGAAGAATAATGAATAAATTAATAATTATAAATTATAATCTACATGTTACCTAGCAAATCAGTCTTTTAGAATTTCTTGTTTTTTCTACTGATTTTTACAAACACAGTAATGTAATTCATCGTAAAATCATATTGAATACGTTTTTCTGTTTAAAGATTAATGACTTACGATTGCAGTGAACAAATTCACTCAAGATAAAAAAATCGCAATCACGGTCGGGAATGAAGTTAAATCACGATCGTGATCGTGATTCGGCGATCACTGTGATAAATCACCGTTAGTGATTTTGCACGCCATCTCTACTTCTGACTATACCTAGTCGGTGGTGGTATGTTAAAAAACAAAATATTAATCAATAATATTACAACCTACAGTTGCTAATGCATAAGAATATATGAAAGATCACAATTTATTTATATATTACGTGATTTTTCTATATTATTAAAATGCATTGCATATATACCATTGACACACAGCATAAGCGAAGCTCTTATTTCGACCGGTGAGCCTCGAGCCATTAAAGTGGAGTGAACGATTATGTTAATCATTCGTGTATCGTTTTAAATTGTTACAGGAAACAAACTATTACTAATACATGTTATTACGTACTAATTATTTGTCAGTATATCAAACGTAAAATTTGTGAGAAATATTAAGAATTCCAAATTTGAAAATCCACTCGAAAGGGACTGTTGACGGACTCGTGCAGAGTCGATTATCCCATCTATAAATTTATATAACCGGTATCTTGTGACATAAACCTCGTGTTAGCGGGAGGAAAATACGTGTGACCTGGTGTGACCGTACAGGTAGCGTGTGCATTTTACTTGTTGATAAAAGTTTGACGCGACAGTTTTCAAAATTTTCTTTAAATTCGAGGAAGCTAATGTAAATTGATAATTACGATCATGGCGGTACGTGTACAGTTTGAGAATAACAACGAAGTTGGAGTATTTTCCAAGTTAACGAATTCTTATTGCCTCGTAGCAATCGGCGGTTCCGAGAATTTTTACAGGTAATAATAGACATAAACATTCGATAGGTATAACCAAATATCATTCTGTATTTACTCTTATTGATAGTAATCAATAACTCTCACAAGTGATTTTTATAACCTCCAATGTACACGTTGACATGAAACGTAATAAAGACATTTACCGTTAATAAAGCAGGTAACATTATTAATTACAGTGTATTTGAGGCAGAATTAGCCGAAACTATTCCTGTTGTTCACGCGTCAGTAGCTGGATGTCGTATCATAGGACGATTATGTGTCGGTAAGCATAATGTAGGAATTAACCTGTAAAGGGATCGAATTTACCGCGCTTAAATGATTAAATGAATACATAATACGATAAAATGAATTTAAATAGGAAACAAAAATGGGCTCCTGGTGCCAAACACAACAACAGACACGGAGTTGCAGCATATACGAAATTCATTACCAGATAATGTTAAAGTTCAAAGAGTAGAAGAAAGACTGTCTGCTCTTGGCAATGTTATCGCGTGCAATGATTATGTGGCTTTAGTACATCCTGATCTTGATAGGGCAAGTATTTGTTGCTGGAAATGTATTTCTTTTAGCAGCAGTAATTCCTTTTCTATTGTAATGCTTAGGATGTTTATCATACAGGAAACAGAAGAAATTTTGGCAGATACCTTGAATGTAGAAGTGTTTAGACAAACTGTAGCAAGCAATGTTCTAGTAGGTTCATATTCAGTGTTATCGAATCAAGGTGGTCTTGTGCATCCAAAAACATCTATACAGGACCAAGATGAATTATCATCTTTATTGCAAGTGCCACTTGCTGTAAGATAATGTAATATAACTATGTAACAAATGAAAAGTGTAAAAATATTTAAACAACTATTTCCATATCAAATAGGCAGGAACAGTAAATAGAGGCAGCGATGTTATAGCTGCAGGAATGGTTGTAAATGATTGGGCATCTTTTTGTGGTATGGATACAACCTCGACAGAACTTTCAGTTATCGAAAGTGTTTTTAAACTTAATGAAGCTGCTCCAGCTGCTATCACATCAACCATGCGTGCATCCCTTATAGAAAGGTAAACATACAAATAAATTTGCTGTATATTAATGTATTAATAATAATCTGTCTTTCATATGTTCCAGTATGTCATAAATTAATTTAATCTCTCTAAGAGAGCACAGACAGTTTGCTGGATGGTAGAGTGTACTATGGACATGTACATAAATTCAGTATTTATGTTAACGTAATTACATGAGAGGATGCTATTGGGATTGTACTTTGAACAACATACCTGCAGCTCACACATTTTCTTTGTAATTCCAATAGAATACTTTTAAAAGTATAAGCGATACAACATTCTATACCGAAATTTATACAAAATGCATTATTTAGTTTTATCTGAAATCTCCAAAACAATTTTAAAATGTTCTAAAAGAAAAAGTACTTTAGACCAAAATTCTTAAGAATTCTGTGCAGTTAAAAATGAGAAGTAAATACTTACCTCTTGTTATACCTAAGAATAATTAAATGAACTTTGATTTTACGTGTAAAGTAATATTTTTCCTTAAAATGTGCAACACCGAAGAAGAAAACGTACAATTTCCTTGATTTTGTGAGAAAAACTTTAAATGTAAGAATTTATAAATACAACTGCAATATAAAACGGAAATATTTTATTGAAATATATTTCAATTGATAATATTCTCTTTGAATAGAAACATTTTTGTGTCAAAAAAGTAAATCATTTCAATTCTGACTCTTAACTGCCTTATATAGTAAATGAACTATTGTAAACAACATTGTGCGGACCAGCCTGCTAATTAAATTTATTACAAATAAAAATGGGAGGGCAGCCTGGATTCTATGAATTTTGATTAACAAGACTAGAGTAATGGTAATTGTTCAGCATGTAACAATTCGGAAGCAGCAGCAGAATCTGCACACATAACTAATGTAATACCCGCTTGGTAAGATGCAGGAATACGAATGTGAGTTGTACCGGTACTCGCATTATTAAGCTGTCCTTTCTGAGTCATTGCTTCTCGTACCATATTTACAACTTGTCCTGGTAAACACAATACATAAATACGTTTCATAGCATCAGTTATACATAAAATAAGAAAATTAAACATACCGAAAACATTGAGCTTCCGCCACTTTTGATCCATAGTAGTGAGTGGTGTTAGATCCGTATTGGCGTTCCAATGAGCTAAAACATCTGCTCTCCTTACCAGCAAAATACTAGGACTCACAAGTTGATGCCAAACGTACTAAAACGAAGTTGAATTAAAACATTGTGCGAGTAAACAAGTTACTTCGATTGTAACCAACCTGCTCGGGTAAACATTCTAATGGATTTGTTAAATATATTCCTGCTCGTCCTACACCAAATATCATTTGATGATGCCACGCGTCCGGAATACCGCATCCTTCTCCACAGTGTTGTAAATTTAATGTTGCAATGGGAGCAGCTCCTTCAAGACAAGTTTCGCACGTTTACAAAAATTCGATATATTTGAAATTTATTCAATTAATTTGTCTTTATTAGTTACATACCTCGTGAAATCCAATAATGCAACCAATGAGACAAGGAGATTTTCCTTTCCGGATAAAATGCAAAAAATTTTGTTACAACTGATCCATTTGTACACAAAGCTATGCCTCGTGCTAAATCTTTATGCGTTGACCCTGCCACGGAACGACTGTATAAATATCTGGGTAACGGTGTGCCTGGTTCTCTTTGTCTGGTATTCACACCATTTAGTAATGCCTCCAGTGAAAACGATACGTTTAGAGCCAACTAAAAAAAAGCGCAATTTAACTAGATTGTTAAAAAGATGGTCTTAATAGTGCACGTACCAAAGCATTAATTGCAGAAGTAGCACCACATGCAGAAGTTTCAATTTGTGTAACTTGTTTCTCTGTAGCTTCCTTTTCGCTCCATAACATAACTTTTTCAACCGGTAAAAGACCATCTAATCGTTCATTGCATAATTCATTTTCCTGTAAATTGCAAAAGCCTGCATAAAGTATTATAGACACATAAAAATTCTCTTTGTAATTATAATAGTAAAGTAATATTAACTAGATTCGATTCGCCACTCTGATTGAATGCAGCCTGTTTATTGAGCATCAATTTTTTTGCCATCATACGGTGGTAAAGAGTTGAACTGAGATTCACTCTCCCAGAATTTAAATTGGAACTTTCTGAAACAGAAGCCATTGATGATTCAGCCCACAACTCTGATTCTGAATCTCTATTATCACCGGGTGAGATAAGATCTCCACTTGTATTGTGATATCCATATGATTCTCGTAAAGGACAAACTGTATTACGATATAATCCGCCAGTGTCCCATTTTTCTATAAAATTGCAATTGGATATCAATATTTTGAGTGCTCAAAACATTCTTTCATAATACCCTAAATCAGAAGTAAAATATACCGGTAGCACCGCTAGTACTTGGCATCCATGACGAGGAATAACTTGGTTTCACACTTGGTTCCGGTGTGGACTGGTTAGTAGAACACTGCTGCGGTTCGGAGTGGTTCACATTTTGCACACACTGATTCGGATGTTGTGACGTTGATGCAATTCCTTGTCGAGATACAACCTTACCGCTACTTAAATCATTTAATACTGGATCCGGCTCTACATTATCTAACGCTATATTCTGTATATCTTCGTTTATAGAGGCCAGGTCACTGTCTCCTGTGTCCTGTATTAAAGATATTACTATAAGTAATAAATTACACTTTTATTAATATAATTCTAATACCTGCTCACAAGAAGGTCCAGGATCAAAGTCCATTTCCAAAAAGTCCATCTCTGGACTAGATCTACCGCTATGATATTGTCCTTCACCTTCTTCTAATTGTCTCTGATTCATCTCTTCCTTTTGAACTAAATGAACTGCATCGTCGTTTCCCTTGTATGTATAAATACAATAATCTTCTCCATCTGACATATCACCCTCATTTCCAGAACTTGAATCTCTCCTCTCGATTTGCTCTCTTTGTGTGACTTGCTGCAGAGGAAAGTATAATGAATAGTTGTACATAATGACGTATGAAGAGGAACTTACCTTTTGCAACCCACTCGGTCCTGCTACTTCCCTATTTCCATTAATATTAGGTCGTAGGAAACAACATGTTCCTTGACTCGTGGAACCAATGCTACCTCCTATATTATTCAATACACACTTAGAAACATAAGACCTAGATGGCCAGGCACTGTCCACTTCAGGACTAGAATCTGAACTGCACGATACTTTTGATGGACATTTTTCAATCCCAGAAATATAATCAACATTATTCTTCATGTCAATGTCTTCATTTGGTCTAGGCATCAATAAGTTTGATTGTATTGTAGATGAAACAGGCGCCGAGTTATTTAAATGCAAAATAGGATTCGATGCAGTGCCAGCATTATAAGAAACCGGTACAAAACTTTGATTCAAATGTGAGTTACTTTGATTGGAAGATAAATTTAAGTGCATCTGAGGCTTAGGCAAATTTAAAGAGCTTGTATTCATTATGGTTTTATGTTTCAATTGACTTGTAACAGTAGTATTTGCAGTCTGAGGCTTGATATTGTTTGTATTTAAAAATATGGAAGATACACTTGCATTCACCATCTCTTGATTTGTATCTCGGTCCATAGAATTATTGAAACTGGATGTGGCAACCTGTATAGATCTTGTACCATTAGCCAATGTGACTGAAAGTTTAGAAGACAAAAGGTTCTTGGCACTGTTCTCACTCAGCTTATTATTGAATTTTAGTTGATCTCCACATAGTCTACTTTCAATAGGTTGATTACCATTTTTCAAATGTCCATCCAGTCTTGTTTCAGCTTTGTTCTGATTATTGCTTGTGCCTTCTTGTGAATTCATATTACCTTTAAGAAGAGAGCAGTAACTTATCCATTAAAAAGTAGATAAAGATACTTGTTAATATAAACATCTCTTCTCTCAATCATAACTGTTAGAGTGATTAGAACGTTTTAATAAGCAAAATAGTGGAAAATTATGTTTAAAAAAAACAGAATAGACTATCAGAAAAATGTGTTGGTAAGGTTTTACCTTCAATTCTTTTCCAACAGTTTCACGATTAGGCGATACTTAACATTAGTTTATTCTCAAACGAGCCTGCGGTAAAAAAAACCGAACGTGTCAGTCCTTGATTGTTAGGGTTACTGTGAAATGAGAAATTCGTTAGTTGCTTGTAGAAACGCTGTTGTGTCAAGTGAAAAGAATGAAAGGCCTCACTAACATCGTCTCCCGTATTAGTTCCGGAAGTCAGCTGATTGTTAGAAACAAGTGTAAGTACGCGAAGCTTCGCTGCTCGCGTACAACCGGCGATCAAAATAGTTCTCAATAGTTCTCCACCCCACTCCAACAACTCGAAAGTCTCCAGCATAGACGAGAGCTCTTTCTTGCTTCGTAATATTCAATGGAATATTAAGAAAAATATATGAAAACAGCGCAATTTAGGATTATATATTGCTGTATCAAATTATTTGTCCAATCACTCTGAATCTATATTGAACATAAACAGCTGTGAGTTGCGCATTTTTTAATTAATAGTCTATTTTTACTACATAATGGCAGATAAAGCTAATCTGACCTGTCGCTCCATCTATGAAACCTTCCAAAGCTATTATGCAATTAATATCACATTTCTGCTCCTAGGTGGTGTCACAACTTACCTTCCACAGTATGTGAATATCAAATATTTGATTATTGTGTGTTTTCTGACAAGCTTAGATTATTTTCAATAAACAATGATTGTAATTCTCTCTGCGTCCCTTGAATTTTAATATCTAATATTATCCAACAGGCTCCTACAGATAGTAACTACATACTGCCTACGTCTATAAATTTAATAACATTTGCCTCAAAGTATATTTATGCATACAATATTGTATGTATATAACAACTGATAATAGCAATGATAACTATATTTACACTGTACGCAAGTTTAATTACTTTATTATCTTGGGTATTTTTTATTAGAATAACAAGTAGAAAATATATGTATTTTGTAATATTGATCGAACTATTGCAAATTATAGTTATTTCCAGTTTCCTCCTTTGTATTGTACCTTGCTCTTCACACAATATTCTTTTGTGTTTAGTAGTTTGTAATTAAGTCTTGTTATTATTATGAATACCTATTATTGTTATATTTATTCTACTTTGATAATTTTTACTGAACATAATTGTGTATTTAAAATACGAACGTAAGGCATCTTTGTCCAAAGTTTATACTGAAACGCGCTTTTCGTATATATGTATAGTGCAATCAACTAACCGAGCATCTTCTTTGTGCTATCCGCCATCTTCTCCCGAACTATCAGATGGAAAATAGTTCACACCAGTTCATACTTTGGAGACTGTGTTCTGTCGAAACTGTTTGACGGAGAAACGAAAAGGGCATATCAACAAGTCAAGGTAATTAGTTCCGTTATTGTCATCGTTGATTGATCAACGACTGACGAACGCAAGTTGACGAAAGCCTAAAAAGCTCATCGTTTTCTAACCTAAAGAAACTTGTGATGGTCTGTTATAGTTTTGCTTATGATCGGGTATTGTACGACTTAAAGATGTCAAGATTCCATAAGAGCTCATGGGGTGGCCGCAATAGAAGATCCGGTAACTCGGAAGACAAGCATTATTTTGGTGAGTTTTTACGTTTTTGTATTTATTGCGTCACGTTGCTTTCTATCACGGCCCACTTCTTCACGGACAGTGTGCTTAACAAATTAGTTACTTGTTTACGCAGTTTATCTCGCGTTGCTAATTCATTAAGTGCAAGTATCACGAATAGTTTTGTTTGTATCTTTATGTTTTCATGACAAAACATAAACATGGTTATTGCAAAATGAATTAAAGTAAATTGTACGTTTTCTATACAACGGAGTTTTACTAAATTCTGCATTTTATACAGGTCATGATGATCGTGTACCAAAAAACAATGGAGGTATATTCTTTTCAAAGAGGCCCAGTTCATTTCTAAGAAAACAAACAAAATCACCACATGAATTATTCAAAAACTTGGCTATATCGTGCATGGATGATGATGTTCAAATGGCAACAGGTTCAAATAACAATAATAGGCAGGTCATTGTTAGAGGAAGACCAAGAGGTGGTGCAGTAGTTAGAAGAGATATGCTTGCCAGAATTAGACCTCCAATTCTTGCGGATGGTTTTGTATATAAGATTGTTGTACGTGAAATTATAAACCTGTTTAGAATTAGCTTGATTCAATGTACATTACAAAATTTTTTCTATTACAATTACAGATACCATATGGACATAAATATGAAAAAGAATATGTAATAAATAATCTCCTTAGTTATATGGCACCAGAAACTTTTGTTCCAATAATGGTAAATATAAATAATTTTCATTCTGTAATGTAATTAGGCGAACAATATAAACCTCAACTATACATTTACATTTGTTATTAGTATAAGATCTTTGGAAACGAAGCAAGTTTTTATGTCGATGATTACAAATCAGCAATGGCTATTCTTAATTGTAATCAGAAAATTACAACAATAGATGGATTTAAACTATATGTGAAGGTTTTCCAACCACCATTTCCACATTGTGAAGTTGATAACAAATTGAAAGAAAAACTGAAACAAGCCATGGCTAAACGTTACGTAAATGAAACAAATGCACTTGACTTATCGAAGTTTCATCAAGATCCAGGTATGATTTGTAACTTGAAGCATTCCCTTTGTTTCATTGAAGGCATGAACTGAATATAATTTTCCATTACAGATCTTGCTACTGACTATTTCTATGCTCTACATCGACCCTTGTTATGGAAAACTGTATTGGATATTGTGTCTGAACATATACCAAATCTCGAGGCATTGAATTTAGATGGAAACAGACTGCTGTCATTGGATAGGTCAAATATTTTGAACAAAAAGTTCCCAAAGTTAAAAATACTATACATTGGAGATAATATGGTAATTAATTATGGATTAACTAACTTCGTTTTCTTCGTTATTATATACAGATACATGTTACAGCGTGTCTTTAATATTTTCAGATAAAAGACATTAAACAACTAGAGGCTATCAAAGACTTAAAACTGGAGGAACTGAAGCTGACTGGGAATCCTGTTTGCAACAAGTATAAAAATCGACAAACAGAATACATTAGGTAATGTACAGTTTTAATACAATCTCTCTTCCTTTGATGAAAGAATTCTCCAGGTGGATAAGTTTCCTGAAGCTGCTCATACACCAGAAATGTATACTACATTCACATAAAGTATTGAAATTATCAACAAAACTATGGGCAGTTTAACAGAACTTCCCTCGTATTTGAGATAATTTAGTTTCTATTTGACATCTAGTGTGCTTAAAATTGTAATAACAATTAATTAGTAATGAACAATTTTCCCTGGAAGTTCTAAACGGTCTGTGTACTTTTCTTCATTATTATACTCTTCAATAATAAGACAAATATTTCTGTTATTACGACTAACTTGGAGCTTCCGGGCTTCTGGCTTTTCTTTCCCGACCATAGCGAAGTGCGGAAACGGTTTCCCAAGCTCCTACGGCTGGTAAGTCATTTTTGTAATATTTTATCACTAATGCAATGGACAAAGTATATACATCTACTTTCAATGTCTCATCAGGATGGTACGGAACTTCCAAAACCAATCTTATTCGACCTAACGAACGATGGAAACAAAATGCCACTCCCTCGAAGAATGTTTGTTTCGAATGCTAAAGCACAAAATATTGCTAGCCAATTTCTACAACAGTACTTTTTGATATTCGACAGCGACAATCGTCAGGCATTGTTAGATGCATATGACGAACACGCGTGCTTTAGCATGACCACATCATGTTCTCACAATAATAGTAACAAGTAAGTTTATATTAAATAGAATATAGGCACACGATTAATAAAGTATTCCCTATAACAATGCATAAAACTTAACCCTCCTAGATCAAATATATACTTCACGGAAAATAGAAATCTGTACAGAGTAAATAACTCTAGGAGACAAAAATTATTGAAGCAAGGAAGATTAATCATAGTTTCATTTCTTTCTGAAATACCACAAACTCAACACTATCTGAATACATTCACAATGGACATTAGCTTGGCGACAGTAAGATCTTATCTGTTTACAAATAAAAAAAATTTGTGAATTCTCGATTATTTATCTAATTATATTACCATAATTGTAGGAAGTGATGATGGTAATCACAGTCACAGGCTTCTTCAAAGAGCTCGATAAAAAAGATCAATTTATCCGTTACTTCAATAGAACGTTCATAATAGTACCTGAAGGATCTGGTTACTGCATTCGAAACGAACAGCTACACATCAGTAATGCGAGTAACGCTCAGATAAAGCACCTGAACAGTCAGGTGACGACACAAGCAAAAGATTCAGGACCACAAGCCACGACGTCGAGCGGTACCGCCATAAAACCGCCGGTATCGTCGCAATTGTCCGAAGACGTGAAACAACAGATGACTATGACGCTCAGTCAACAAACGAACATGAACTTGGAATGGAGTCTGAAGTGTTTGGAGGAGGTGCAGTGGAATTATGATAACGCGCTTTCGGCGTTCCAAGAATTCTTCAAGCGAGGACAGATCCCACCGGAAGCATTTAATAAATAAGATGTATAGTATGTTAGAGAAAATAAGATTCAGAAATCTTAAATTCTAATCGCTACTATCTTTCGATGCATGCGTCTATGTATGCGGTACGTGGTGCTTTTCTATCATGATCTGAATGAGGACATAAAGGTATTGGGTGTCTTGCACTGTGCCTCATTAAGCACGTTTCATACATTTATGTACTAGTTTTTGTTTAGTTTAATCACCCAAAACCTTCGTTTGCCCTATTGAAAATATCTCTCCATGGCAAGCAAAAGGAAACTTGTTGTAAACAAAGTAACGAAGAATGAATAGAATGTTGTCTTTTTACAGGGTAGTTTGTTTACCAACAAGCTTCCTTATGCCTTGACCAAATGAAGCAGCTGAATGTGTGTGACTCGTTTAAAAAATGTGTACTTGTAAAATTTATGTTCTTCAAGAGCAGCTGTCCTTTATTCTGATCATGATGCGTATGCAAATGAGATCAGGATTTAGTGGTGATTCGTAGTTCGTTGGCATAAAAGGGTGATTAAGTGGTGGGGGGGGTAATATTACCACGATTCGATAGTTCTCGTTTTATGTTTTTCTATTTTCGTTTTTATATGTCATTGCTTTCAGGCTAGATAAATCATCATTTGAAACCAGTTACTAGAATCTACCCGTTTCTAATCTTTGATAAAGAATATTTGTTACAACACCGATACCCTTCAATGCTTCTTAGTTATCAAGTTGCCAAAATGAAACACCTCAAATTTGACAGTTGTGACACAAGTGATAATAGGACCCACATGCTGCCTACTTAATTATGTTGTACAAACATAATGATGTTCGTTTCTTTCTCTTTTTCTTTCTTTTAGAAATAATTCATATATTTCACGTAGTGATATATCAATTCCATTTTAAAATTTCTGTTAAGATGCGTCATGCGAGATCTCGAATTAAGAATTAAATATCGAATAAATGCTAGAACAGTATGATTGTGTCCGTATTTGATGAACGTAAATTCTGATTGTGATATCTCTAGGTACAATAAGCATCATTATATACTGAAGATAAACTAGTTTACATTAAACTTTGTAAGGTTGCAACACGGCGTGAAGAAACGTACAATTACAATCAATGCGATCATGTTTTTATTTTACTTGGATTCATGCGCTAGTTGACTTTAATTGTTACAGTTGCATATTATGTAGTCTTTTCAATGTTTCAAACAATATGAACAAAATCTATTGAATCCTTAAGATTGTTTATTTTTAAGTCTATCAGACGATACCAAGATGATTACTATGAATACAGTATATGGATCTGCGTCAACCAGCTTCGAATAATGTTTTTACAGAAAATACACGTCGGTATACTGCGTTGCCTGTTAACAGTGAACACCTTATTGCAAATTGTATATATGAATGTACTGTTATCCAAGTATGTAATACTTTGTAATGGTCTAAAGATTAAGTACATACAGTGTGTGAATATAAATTATTCATCGGTATCGGTAAGAAGCAATACGCGTATAATGGCAACGAATGGGACTTTCGTCGCAACCAGAAAGAGAACAATTATCACTCGATCGACCACCAACCAAATTGTCCATGAACTTTTGAAAGCTCGCAACTCGCCATAGAGTTTCACTGTGATGTGAAAAGCGACGAACAACGAAGGGCAGACTGGTCCTAATGAACTGATTGGGACCCTTAGCAAACATGCACTGGAGGCAAACTTTGCAAGTCTGCCTGCTGTCCTCTTTTTATTGTAACCTGTTGTAATGCAAATTAATGCGCTACGACGAATAGGATACAAATCCACTCTATCAGGACATAAAGAGACGAACCGATGTTTGGCATCGAACAGAATGAATTCTGACTCGAGTTGCATGCATCAGTTGTTCCTGATTCCAGAAACTAAGTTCTGTGTGGCGCTTATGTTGATTCAATAACAGCGGTTGCCGCGATTTCTGTGCATTTGCTACAGAGGCACATTGGGGATGATACTGACAAACTTTTAACTGATATGAAACGGACATAATGTACAGAAGAAAGGACTCGCGATTTCTGTGCATTTGCTACAGAGGCACATTGGGGATGATACTGACAAACTTTTAACTGATCTGAAACGGACATAATGTACAGAAGAAAGGACTGTGGAACCAAACCAATGGAATTATCACATGACATATGTGACATAGCTATTCATAATTCATATATCTGTGTCTCAGTCTATATGAAACGCGAACGAGATGAACATGGCCATCTGAGAGAATAGTTTATGCTCACACTCTGTATCGATATTTCCAACGACCGAAATATTTGTTAGCAATACCACCGAATTTAATTGCAGAATGTCGTTATATAGATCGTGCGATCGTTCTTGTCAAAAAAAAAAAAAGACATTTTTTTACTAACTTATACGCGCAACATTTCGACTAGCAGAAACCCCTTCATGTACATCGTCTTAAATGTATTTTTTTGTTGAAACAATCCGTAAGCGTATGTTTTTCCAAATTCTTTTTCGTTGTATCGATTAAAAATGTTTGAGCGTAACCCATCCTGTAAATACATGACACGTGATTAACAAGAATAAATATTTTTAAATATAAGTTTGAGTTTTTCGTAGAGAATGCTGAACATATAATGTAAATAAAAAATACAACTTTATTAAATATGTGTTTTGTTATTCGACGAATGTTACAATCGCTTAACGCAACCTTATATATCTATTTAAGGTATCAGAATTTATTGTCGAATTTAATCTCGCGGTAGTTCTTTTGTTTCTTCCAATCTCTAAAAAGAATGTATCAATATATAAATTGAACTCAAATTACAAGGAACATTATCATGTACTTACTTCATCGTTTGATAAATTTTGTTTGCCTTTCCTCTTGAAAAAACCTAACTGTTATTTAAAAAATTGGGTTAGCAATAATTACAGTGTGTTATGATAATATTTGAAGAATAAAAGAATATTGTACCATGCTCAAGATCATAGCGAAAATAATCAATAACAATAGCCCTACTGATATGGACGCAATAATAATCCATAATTGTAATTCTTCACTTTTTGGGCTATTGTAAAACATTGTTGCAAGCTGTATTGTAGACCTACAAAGGTTGCATTAATTATAAACACATTAAATATATTTAATTTCTATGTTAGATAGTTTGGAACATGTAGAAATTTACCTCGTTTCATTAACAGGTAGCCTGACAGCGGGTTTTAATATTTCTACAGTCGCTTCAGTATCAAATTTTAAAACAACCTTGTTGCTTGTAAGAATATCTAAATATATTTAGAAAAACCAGTAAACATTTTTGAAATTGCAGCAAGTAAACGTGCAATATGAACTACTACCTTTCAGTCTTTCAACATTTAAGACCAGTTTGATCAACACCTTTCCAATGTCTTGCAATGTCTTCAATACGCTTAAATTACATACAATGGTTGTACAGTATACATTAGATGTCGAACAATTCATGTACAGAATATCATTTATGAAACTTTCATTTGCAAGCTGTGATGCCGCAATATTCTTTACATTATAAAGTTCGAAACGTGTTTCATTTACATCTCTCTTATGTTTTAAGTCAACAGTCTCTTGCATTTTGTTAGTTACAACATGCATATCAAATTTATGCATCGGCCATTCCCTTTGCACATCTATCGATTCAGTGTCTAATAAGATATCCTTAGAGAAACATTCAAACAGTTCTCCTGATACATACAGCTAGAAATGTAATTTTTAAACATTACTAAGACAACTATTTACAGAACCCCAAATTAACTATACTATACCTGAGGTTTATATATGTAAATCAAAGGATCTGAGACATTAATAGCTACTGGTACTTTAATGACGAGCTGTGCGTCTTCTACAGGTGTTGCACCAAGTTTGTACACTTGATAAGTGTGCTGAAAACTAATGTTTGAAGCAGCATCTTTAATGGTAGATAAGTAATATGCTTCCTCATTTGCTTTTCTAAGGGTTAAAACATTTAATAGTAACTACATTTCACTGTGCAATCAAAGAAATTAGAGGAATCACAAACCCATTCAATGATAAGGAAACTTCGTTTACTAGATTGAGCATTCGCGTAATACTCGTCGTTCCCTGATTTGTACTACGAGTTTCTATTGCTATGTAAAAATTTAATTCACGATTGTACAGTGAATCATGAATTAAATCTTTCATGTCGAGATCTAAAGTAATATTCCTTTCTTCTCCTTTCCACAATGGGTTACCAGCTTCACAAAATACTAATAGTTTATCTTTAGAAGTGTCTTCCTGACAAAAAGGTAAAATGCTACGCAAAATCACTCCTTTGGGAAACGTGAACTGAAGCGTGGTAAGATAAGCTGGTTCTCCGTAATTTTTTAAACTGATTTCTAAGTTTACTTCCGTGGATCCGACGATCCACGTGTCATTGTCGCTGAAAAATGAAGCGATAGATTAGTAAAGCCAGAAAGATTACAATAAACACCTTAATCCCTACCGTACGCCGTAAAATTTCGCCGTGGCAGATATATTGGAATTGCAGATTTTATCTGTTCCGCAATCAATGTTAAATGGAAGTAGGATTTGCGCAACATTTAACTTGTTAGTTCTTCTTTCTACGGGACAGAATTTACAGAAATGACTAGAGGCATTAGTGTTCACAAAATCGTGCCTTGCAAGAATACTAATTGGCTCGATGAAATCTCTTATGTTCCTCTGAAAAACATGCTGCATGAAACTAAAGTAAAATTTACCTAATAGTGGTGTAAAAGTAGATAAATTATTACCAAGATATTGACTCGCGTTTCGAAGCACGCGGTTGATGTTAGAGTGGAAGATTTCATCTGAAAAAGTTTTTCTTTGGTTCGCTGATGTTGTTCATCTACAGTGACCCTAATCTCGGATTCCATGTCTAGAAGTGAATTGTAATCCATTACATTGTATTTAAAAGATATTACTATAAATATTTGCGAAACTTGCCTTGTATACTTTGTATGTTATACCCATCATATCGTGGGCATATTTCAACTATGAATTGTTTGGCATCCCTTTCGAGAACACTGGGCACAGTACGAATTAAAAGTTCTGTCTTTACGACTGGTTTACTGCGAAGCACTACGGCGTAACCCGATTTATATGCCCCGACTGGTATGTCCAAGTATCTAAGTTGATACAAAACAATAATTCGACTATATACACTACATAAATGTTAAGGTATTAATAAGGAATAAACATGACTAACCCATTTCCATCAATATCAATCGGTTTCGATGTCGAGAACCCAAATCTTTCTAGTTTTGGATACGTATCCGGTAGTGAAAAATGTATGGCTTCAATTCGTTCGGACGCCCGCAAGTTCTTATGTTTCAGATCTGTACCACCGTTGTATATATAAACCACTCCAGAATCTTCCCAAGGTGCTCCCACAATGATATCTACGAAGTAGGTAACAAAATATGTAATGTAAAAATTAGATCACTTTTAGTAATCAGCAACAAAGTGTGTACCATCAAATCCATCAGCATCCAAATCACCGCTAGCTATCGCGTATCCAAAATGGCTGCTTTCTACAATTCCTTGCAAAGTTATAACTTCTTCAAAATGACCCTTTATAAAGATGGGTAAAGTTAGTGAACATTAAGGGTGTAATATTTAGCAAGATATGGTGTATTCATCACCTTAGAGGTACCAAAGTAGCCATATACTTTTCCATTGTCTTGTTCCCAATAAGGTGCTCCAACTAGAAGGTCATCAAAGCCATCATTGTCTATATCACCTACAGCCAAACTTGCTCCAAAGAATTCACCTGTACTAGTGCCTTGTAACTTAGCCACGATTGATGTCACGTTTGTTGTCGCATCAATTATTGCTACCTGAACAGGCAGTTAATATGTAAGGAATTTAATTTTATGTTGAAACAATTGAACAGAACTTGACTACCTGTCCTACATAGTGCCAGCCTGGTGCACCACTAACATAGAGTAACTGACTTTTGTTAAAGAAGTAGCCAGACTCAACACTATAACCTGAAGCACAGTTACACAGTCTTATTCTCACAGAAAGGATGAGAAATTTGAAAACGTAATGAACTTACCAAATTGAGAGAGTTCATCGTTTAATGGTAATTCAGCTAGCAATCTTTTATTTTCTTGTATTATCTCCACAATCCCATAAGTCTCGTGCATAGGTTTTCCTGTGATGCGACGTCTTTCCTTCACTTCCTTGGTTTTATTTTGCTAAATGTGATTCCAAATGACTTATCAAAATGTAATTTATTAGGAGTTACATGTAACATACCTTGATTGAGGCATAATGAATGGAAAACCCATACATCGGGTTGTACCAAATATTTGATCTAAAATCTGATTGATTGAAGAAAAATGTTATATGCTGTACTATAATTATCAGCGTGCTGCTAATACGAATATTTTTGAATACTCAACTGTGATATTCAAGATCCTCGTACTCGGTGGAAAGTACAGTTGAAGATATCTTTCCACTGTAACACATTCCCTGCATGGTATCAAAATGGATATTGTCGTAGGGATTGAAAATACTTACAATAGTTCGTGGTGCACATACCTGAAATTAATTAATCACTGTTTTCACAAGAAACATGTGACGGTGTATAAGTTATGCTTACTGTTAATACACCATTTGACTTGTCTATAGACATAGCGCTCCCAAACCAGCCCCTTTGTTTCTTGATAACAATATTCATCTCAAGCTGCGTTATGTAACTTTCTTCATCCCTAATTTCCTTCTGTTTCATTTCCTGACAGAATGGACTGTCAAGTGAACAGCGGTAAACGACACCCGGCTCGATCAGCTGCCTGAATTTCTGTTTGACGAACGAGGAATAATTTGCTCTCGGTGCACCGACTATCAACCTTGCACAATCGCATTAGTACATAAGATTAAGTATTGTTCGAGGAAAAACCATTTACGGAAACGATGAAGCATTGGGTGTTACCAGGATGTATTGTTGATCGACTCGTGGTACAAACAAACGGTATAGCCGAAGTAACTTGTACTACTAAACTTAGCACTATATAAATAAACAATAGGAAACGTTGTGTCTATGTTGTATCCATACGCTACCGTAAGGAACAAAAAGAGTATCGGCTTCATTCTGCGATCTTTTACTGCAGCAATGAGAAATCGGTATTCCTCTGCGGGAAGAATTAATATCGCGAATTTTTATTTAACAGACAGGAAGGCACGCGATAAGGCACATGACGAGAAAAGTATCAACGTGACATTGTTTAACGGTGACTAACGAATTATTTATCTTGTCAGTCGCATCCTGGCGTGTATAGACGTCTAACAGACTATAAGATTGAAATTTTATTTTTTTCTTAATGTGTACAAAAAAAAGGCCTATTTACCAAAAAACGTTTCAAACATATTACGCTCATGGAAGCGTTTTTCGAGTTCCTCTAGGTAACGAGAAAGTTTATCTCGTGGATCTATTAGCGGCAAGTCAGGACACTAAAATACATTAAAGTGTAATGGATTTTCCACTTAATGTACATAGTTTGTAAAGAAGTAGAAATAAGTACCCCGGCTTGATCACGGAGAACCAAAACTCCTGGCATTTGACGAGCGAGCCATTTCTCTCTTTTCTTGTGACTAGGATGAGTCAATAACAATGGTATTGCAAATTTATTCTCCCCCGTGAGCTCTCCATACCTTTCCATAAGCTCCCAGAAGATTAACACTTCTCTTAAGTCAATACAAGTCTAAAAACATACAAAGTAATCCATTGTTTAATAAATAAATATTTGATAGGTCTATGGAAAGGAGATTGCATACTTTTGCAGCTAATCGAAATCCAACTTTGTCTGCTTCAGCTTCTACACGTCTCTTATATGGATAAACAAAGAAGATGTTATGAAGTAAACCAACTCCTAAGTAAAGTACAAATGCTTTCCACTTTGAGAAACATGCCCAAATCAGAAATGCAGGTATAGTATATACAATTTCTGTTATTACCTTGTATGAAAATAATTCGACCTAGAAGAAATTGCATAATAAATATCCGATACTATTTGATATATTTAAATTGCAAATGTGACTCTTCCTACTATGTATAACTTACTACGTGTGAAAGCATAACATGAGACATTTCATGAGCTAAAATAAATGTCAACTGATCATCATTTTGAATTATATCGAAAAGACCAGAAAATACAATAACATTTCCACCCTGAAACATTAAAGAGTGTGTATTACTTTTATTTAGATGGAACTTAACATTTACTTATAAAAATAAAATGGTAATTTGCATACTGGCAAAGCCATAGCATTGGGTGATGGTTCATTCACTATGCTGACAGTCCATTCTGTATTTTCAAAGACTTCTTTGTTAGACTTCACCAATTTCCTTAATATCCTACTAAGTCTCAAATACATAGGGTCATTTATTGGGATCACTTCATTCCGATGTTTCGTCAACAGCTATAGAACAAATTTAATGCTATATAAAAACATGTCTCAGTAGATATTTATAATGTTTCATATGATCACATACCATTGTAAAAATAGTAGTTCCAAGCTCAGCCTGCTGATCTTTATCGAACATTATGAAACGTCGTCGTTTCTCTACTACATCTCTTTCCAAATGGGTTAACCAATAAATTAATAAAAGGGAAGAAAAAAGACTTAAGGAACCTGAAAGTACAAATATCAAAATACTGTTTGGTATCATTTAAATCCATAAGGGATCATCAATTATCTACCAAAAAATGTGTTTCTTCTTTCCCAATACCATTTCTTATATTGTTGCTGTTTTATTGGAGTCAACTTAATCCAAAAATGTCTTGCATAAGACCCAGTAAAAATTGCCCCTATTGGAAGGGCAGAACATACCAACAATACAGTAAAAGGTGACACGTGTAGTCTCTGTGTGGTATGAAAATTTGCTCTTTGAAGTCTTGCATATTGCCAACTTCTTTCATACCCTCTTGACTGAATAAAAGGTGTTTCAGGAGAGATTCCACATGAAAGACTCCTTGAAGTAGAGATTATAGTTCTAATGGTTACATGCTGAAGATGTTTGAGGTATATTGTGTTTACAGAATATAACATATTCGTATATTTCTTTCATATAATTAATTGTCTTTACATCAGATAGTTATTATCATTATCCAAGAGAATATAGTAATGTCAGTTCTATAATTAAACATAATTATTAAAATAACATCAGTTTCCTGCAAATATTCAATTAATTTGATTTTAAACTTGCTTAGATATGATCTACAAAGGCTGACAATATCAACAAGCAAAATCCCAATTTTGTGTACTGAAACATTATGCTTCCTACTATACCATATTTAAGTGCAGTATGAAACATTTTCTTAGTGAAAAATATTGTTATAAGGTGCAGCCAAACAGGCCGTGTTCGTGTTGTCAGGTTTCTCACAGATGGTACAGATGTATATTGGTATTTCAGGCTTTCATTAGACAAATTTGAAGATGTGTCCATTCGTTCCATGTAAAGACCAAAAGTACTGAAACTGTAAAATAATCAATTGAAATTAATTGTGCATATGCATATTGAACATGTAAAATCATATTTACTTACATTTTTACCACAGTAAATTCATAAAATTATATGCAAATCCCTCATTGTTTGGTAATGAGGCAAATGTAACTGTTAAAACGGACAGAATTGTATTGATGTAGTGAATAACTTTTGTTGGGGTTATGAAATAAAATTCCTTGGTACTTCTAATTTCCCCGTTTGTTACACGTTTCTAAAAATGTTATCACATTACGTCAATATGTGGAAGGGTAAAGAGAATGAGATATTTTTGTGGAAAGAAAAAATAATGAACCGTGTATATAATTCTGTGTCGAATGTTTTTCGTACAGTTATTAGAACGTGTGAGCTTGACGTATCAGCTGACACATGTCAAAGCGACCACAAGCCACACGCTTTTCCTTCTATAGTTTGTACGACAGTCAGTATTTTTAGGCGCATCCTCGAGAATAACTGCGCATCTGCAATCTATGGCATTGTATCCGGAAAACAGAAAAATCTACGTTCGTTATACTTTTCAACTGCACTGAAAAATTTGAACGTACCTGAACATGTTTTTTCAGTGCAAAATTAACTACTCACACTATTGTTGACAAAATCTACTGATACGGAGAATCACCACGTCACGTTAGAAAGTTACAATTGATCATTAGTTTTGGATCTATCAGTACATATGTACTTTCTGTTATTACTTCATTAAAATAGAATATATACTTCTTACATTTTTCAAATGTATTACGAAAGTTTAAGTTTCATTCCAATACGTTACTCCAGTGCAAACTCAACAGGCTAAGTAACATTGTTGACAATACGTATTTATATAGATATAGATTGTCGAGGATACATCGCAAGGTTACGATCGATCATTAGTTTCAGATTAATCGGTAGACCGGCTGAAAAAGAAATTTGCACTTTCTAATTAACCTCAACCGTGTTTGATTATTGGGGTTTGAAAACGTTTTGAAAGTCATTGTGCAATCGACATTGAAAAGCGGAATCGTCGTATTAAAACGAGGGTGCTGTGATTTAAATGTAACTTAACATCTCATTCATTCGTTCTTTCATAAATAATCTGATCAAATTTATTGAGAATGGCAGGAAATGCGTTGACGCTCGAATCGGAAAGGTTCGGTCGAACATTGAATATAACAATGGTGAGGTTTCTAGGAACTGTACGAATACGGGCAGCAGAGAACTGGTCACGAATAATGATTTGAAATGACTCTGATTCTTCGTCTGTGACGATAATGCCGCACGAAATATTTCCAGTTAATTATTTTGTTAAAAAGACAAGTTTAAAAAACAATTAAATAAAATATAATACATTACTTGAAATCACATTTCGAAACTGAAAAAATTATATGTAACATGTTCTGTAAAGATTTTGTAACAAACAACAAAAATACGTACAAATACACCTGTACTATTCTTTTCCGAGTTATAAGCAAAGGAACGTAAGTTTACGAGTTCATAAATGTACTCAACGAGGTTCATAATGCATAGAGTTATTTGTCTGTCGTGAATCACTGGCATCATTATAAATATTTCAATAGATATCTATAATAAGGTTATAACGAATTTCTTACCCATACGACTTATATACATATGCAAAAGCTTTTCTATTATAAAAAATTCGAAAAATTTAAATCAGATCATCGTAGAGGTTCATTTCTACCTATCCAACAATGATCCCACCTGTTATACAACACGTCTGTGCATTGATCTAGGACGAAACCGCGAACCGAATTTTGTAATTGATATTTGGTGTTCTTGTAGTCAGTTGATTACCTTTTAGTTACGAATCAAAAAGGAAACGTTTTGTGCATTCGTTCATACGAATTTTGCTTTTTGTTTCGACACAAAAAAGTTGTAGATGAAGTTTCGACCAAGCTTAGGAACAGACTGTATGAAGAAATATATACAAACAAAATCTGCTTCGGGGCAAATCCGATCACTTTCCAAATGACTATCGAAAATACCATATTGTGTCACTATTATTACGTTTTCGACAGACAATTATGTGTTCAATTCGAAAATCATACATACATTTAGTATAAGAACTTAAAAGGTTCGAGTACACGTTTCGTCAAACATACGTATACTCTTCTTTATTATTTATGTAAGGCAGTTCACCGACTATGAATTTCCGTAAATATACACAGTTTAGCTATTACTATTTCATTTGTTGCTGAACGAAAAAGAAATAACACGATATCAAAAGGATATGTCTAATGGGTCGTGTGACTTGAAGCCCGTACAGTCTTAACTCTTAAGTGATGCTTTTCTCAAATGAAAGACGTATGTAAATGTAATTTCGTGTTTCGTTTCTTGAATCTTCATCGCAGGTAAAAAAGAACTCACGTTCGAAGTTTCGACTGATCATTTCGAGGCATCCTGTAAAAGGGGGGCTTATTCGGTGTGTGTTCAGATTCTCTCTCGGTTGCAGCTCGCGGCCAAGGATACGTGTATTTGTGCGCGTTTTCATGCACGAGCGTTTGTTCCCCGCGCGTGCGTGTCGCGCGTGTGCACGCGGTCCTACTACGTGTGGCCGCCCGCCCGTCGGTGTGTAGGTGCGTGGTTGCGCGGGTTGCGTGTGTACGTCCATCATGAGTCAGAGCACCCATGGTCGGTCAGACGCGTTTCGTAATTAATTCGCCTCGTTGACGGGAAAAAAATGCAAGTCTAGTCCCGGGACCACGACACCTGCACGTACCCGGGCCGCGCTTGTCCTCATAGGACATGCCCGTTGTGCCCGGTAAATCGCGCATCTTTCATCATTCTTCTTCACCTCCCGCTCAACTCTGCTCCGCTCTCGTATCCACCGTGCATGGTGCGTCCGAGTGTTTTGTGTGCGTTCTATTCTCTTGTTTCTATCGACAGACACTCCCTCCATAACCCGGTTCTATTCTCCCGCGGGACTCTCGTCTCTCACCTCTTTCGGACAGGTACTCTCTTTTGCACGGGACTAAATCTTCTCGAACCAACCAACCAGCCAATTCGTTCCTTCCTCGATCGACCGATCGCGCGCGCCTTCTCCCGTTTCTCTCATATATATCTTGTGTATTTTCGTAGAGCACAGCGGGAAAGAATCGTTCCTGGCGGCGTTTTCCGCCTCCGTGGATCACGGCTGCGAATGCCCTCCGTCGATTCCACGATATCGGTCTCCTCCGCGACGACCGAACTTTCACGGGAAAGAATGGACTATGAATTCGTCGGCGGGCGCGCTGATCGGACTCGCCCTTTATTTGCTATCCTCTTTCGCGAATAAAACGGCACGAGTCAGGTACATTTCTGATTCTCTTTGAACTTTTGAATAATTCTATCATCTGGTGTTCTTGTCAGATAGTGTATTCGAGGTGCACCGTCTGTTTCAGATAATTTAATTCATCAGGGGAAACCAGTCACAGGAGAACCATGGATCAAAACAGAAACAGACCCAGTAGACCCCGTCTTCGGTCTCATGCCAACTCAGCCAGGGTCCTTGTTTTCGATCAGACTGAAAGTGAGGAATCAACTTGCAGTAATGAGGCGGATGTGCAGAAACATCCAATACCACCCAAAGTGGAGAGCAAAGAGGCTCCAGCACGACCTGGTTAGTCAATGTTATTTTTAGACTATTTATTTTTTTTTGCAGAATTCTAAAGTATTTCATGCTTTTAGTCAGCGGAGAATTATCAAATTTAGTTAGAATGAGGAACTCTGCCATTGGGAAGTCTGCACCATCTTTGTCTGTTCATGTGGTTAGTGATGTTACATTATTTGTTGTTACCATATCCATATTACATGCAGAGTAAATGTATTAATTTCCTTACAGCGTGATTTTAACATTCCTCGGCGTGCTGCCAAAGCAGCTCATCGTAAATCTTTTATTGCAACAACATCTCCCACCTTACCAAGATGTCATTCACCATTGTCAGGTGTGTAAATATTGATGGCCTTAATGGATTCTTGCTCTTTAAATGTTGAATCAAATTTCATTCATTTAACATTATATATTCTAGTAGTAAATACATCATGCTCTAAAAGTATGTCTATTAAGGGTAACTAAACATGTATAAATACATAATACTCAGTTATTATGAGTGATTATGAGTACTATGTATCTCATAATAATATTATGTAAGTGTTCTGGCACAACTTTATTCAAGATTTGAATGGGTATATATACATATATATGTGTCTATGTTTATACTATAGTGATGCAGCTGTTACAGTTTGTAAGCATTACACGCAATAAATTTATTTTCAAGCGTGTTAGATCTAGAACATCTTAACAACTCTGTCCTGAAACAGTGTCCCAGAAAAAATTCATTTTCATCCACTTAGAAGCGTGTCTTTTATATTGTTTATCTCTTTCGACTGTGATAGATGATTAATTTTTTTTACTGCTTGTTTCCCAATATAGCATTCGTCCCGATTGTAGGCAGTCCCCTAGAGAGTCCTAGGATGTCATCCAGTCCACATTTTGCTTTTGCTCCAATTAAAAGGTATCTACTTCGTGCCTACTTTTAGTCTGTTTAAATCTGGTCAGGTTGCCTATCTACGTAGGTGTCGCCATTGTGAGCATTATATTTTTAATACATTATTAATAGTAAAGAAACACAAGAAATGCTGATGCCGTTACTAAGCTGTGTAATCTTTCAAAAAAAACGAAGAACGTGGCTGTAAGATCCTCTTTTGCGTTATAGCGAAGTTACTTTGTTCATGTGTTATTTGTATAGAATAGAATTATTGGTGCACATGTTATGGAAATGATATTAAACGGCGTGTAATCTTGAAGGATTGGTGGAGGTGCCACAGGAACTGGAGATGGCAGACGATGGTCGGTCGCTAGCTTGCCGTCCAGTGGATATGGAACGACACCGGGCTCCAGTAATGTTTCGGTTAGTCGTTTATTCAGGGTCTAATGTCTAAAGTTATCGAGTTATTTACAAATCATTATGTACTCAATTAGTCACGGTACTCGAGCCAAGAACGCTTGCATCAACTTCCGAATGTTCCAACCAAGGATGCGTTGCGTATGCTTTCTTGCCATTTCTCTAAACCTGGCACACCTTGTTCGTCACACCCGGGATTTCCGGGTTCCAGTATCTCCAGTATACCAGGTAGCGTGTCTCTCAGTCTTGACGAGGAAGGTCGTAGATCACCTTTACACAGACCACGTTCTCGAAGTTTGAGGTAAATGTTTAACGTAACGTCATCTATATATATCTTGAGAGAAATATTTTCTTTTGTAAAACGGATGTCTATTTCCGAAATTGTAGTAGCCCCAGCCGGTCTCCTGTGTTGGACAGCGAAATCGTAATGATGAACACTCTTTACAAAGAACGATTTCCAAAGGTACAAATTTGAAATAGGATACGACAACATTCTGACGTACAATGACTGTATTTAACGATAAAATTTATTCAATTAGGCGACGCAACAGATGGAAGAACGCTTGACTAACTTTATCAATGAAAATAAGGAGCTGGATGAGTACGAAGTGATGACGAACATGACACAAGACTCCTTGCCGATTCTACGGTTTGTTCATCATCAAGTCATCGAAATGGCGAGGGACTGTCTGCAAAAGTCTCAGGAGAAATTAATCACAACTAGATACTTTTATGAAATGAGCGAGAATCTGGAACATTTACTGATGGAGACTAAAGAAAAGTCGCTCGAAGCTGCAACGAGATTAACGGGACTTATTAAAAAATTATTACTAGTAATATCGCGTCCAGCTCGCTTATTGGAATGTTTGGAATTCGATCCAGAAGAGTTCTATCATTTGTTGGAACAGGCTGAAGGCCAAGCAAAAATTAACGCAGGAATTAAAACGGATATACCGCAGTATATTATCAATAAGCTTTCTCTGAACAGAGACCCGATATCGGAACTGCAAGAAGATCTAAATAAATTGGAGGATTCGGCAAGTTCAAGCGATAGCAACTTGCAGATGACTTCGAGTCCAAACAAGGACGACGAGAAAACTCAGCGGGTACCGTGCGAGAGCGATTATGAAGTGCTGAAGTTAATTAGTAACGGTGCATACGGCGCTGTTTATTTGGTTAAAGAAAAAACCACCCGACAGAGGTTCGCTATGAAAAAGATCAATAAGAACAATCTCATGTTGCGCAATCAAGTCGAGCAAGTCTTTGCCGAGAGGGACATAATGAGCTTCACAGACAATCCTTTTGTAGTTTCTATGTATTGCAGCTTTGAGACGAAAGTACGTATACATATGTAATTTTACGAGTTTGCTATATTTTGCCCACAGACTATTAATTGTTGTGACACTTACGAAGCTTGCAAATTTGAAGAAATTTAATTGATAAAATTAATACTTTCATTCACAGAGACATTTATGCTTGGTAATGGAATACGTGGAGGGTGGTGACTGCGCGAATCTTTTAAAAATCATTGGTCCACTGCCACCGGATATGGCGAGGTTTTATTTTGCGGAGACCGTGTTAGCTGTCGAATATTTGCACAGCTATGGCATCGTTCATCGAGACTTGAAGCCGGACAAGTACGTAGAGCAATAGTTTATCAATTCTTTAACACACCCGATGTCATTTTTTTTTGCCTTTCAGTTTACTCATTACTGCACTTGGTCACATCAAACTCACAGACTTTGGTTTGAGTAAAATGGGTCTTATGTCCTGTAAGTAGTCAACGGAAACCATCACTTATTAGTTCGAAGCGTTGATCATCGAAAAGAATGTCAATCTTTTTAGTGGCAACGAATCTTTACGAGGGATATATTGACAGGGATACGAGGCAATTCTCGGATAAACAAGTATTTGGTACACCTGAGTACATCGCTCCTGAAGTTATACTGCGTCAAGGATATGGAAAACCAGTCGACTGGTGGTCAATGGGCATTATTTTATACGAATTTCTAATTGGCTGTGTTCCATTTTTCGGTGATACTCCGGAAGAGTTGTTTGCTCATACGGTTAACGGTGAATATCTTGGTATTTTATGCAACATTAGATTCAAGATATGAATCAAATGATTAAAAACCAATTGGATGTTCGTACAGATGATATCGAGTGGCCTGACGACGATGATTGGCCCGTCCAGCCAGAAGCTAAAGATATTATAACGGCGTTGTTGCAACAAAGTCCTAGGGATAGATTAGGGATAAGTGGTTCTCATGAAGTTAAAGAACATCCGTATTTCTATGGAGTGAACTGGAACAGCTTGCTCAGACAGAAGGCTGAATTCGTACCACAATTGGTCAACGACGAAGATACAAGTTACTTCGACAGTGAGTATATTTCGAGAACATCTTGCCTAGAAATTTTTTTGCTTGATATCAGAGCATAACGAGAGAATATGATGTTTTAGCTCGTATGGACAGATACAATCACGACATAGGCGACGACACCGATGATACCGATGATTCTCCTCTCTTTGGATCATTCTCTTCGTATTCACCTCAATCACGAAAGATCTCTCAAACCCGCCCACCACAAATAAATCCGGAATCAGAGTCGGACGTCTCGAAGAAACAGCTATTCCGCACCGAACTCGAACGTACAGTCGCTCAACTGTCTCTAGGGCCTGGCAGTTCGGTCACGCCTCAATCCAAGTTAGCTGAATTGGTTTCGTTGGAAAAGAATCGGCCATCTTCGTCCATTAAAAGCTCCGTGTGCATGGAAACTCCGCCCAAGGCAGACAAGTCGAACGCATCGTTCAACAGTCCCGCCACAGTGACCAGTGGCGAGTCCCAATTAACCGTTATCAAGAACACTCAAATAGAAGGGGCGTCGATCAACTTAAGCACACCTGATTCGTCTCAAACCGAGTCAGAGGACATCAGTCCACAGATTCAGAGAAAGAGACACGTGCACCCCCGCGACAAGCTGCCCAGGTTCAGTATATCCGTTGATGATGATCACATGTGAGTCGTTCAAACATTTTCGCAACATTATTATTTCTTTTATTTCCTCTTACATATACGTATAACTCACTCATATCTGATACACTATTCTGAAAAGAAAAGAAACAGATGTGTAACGATCCACTTCGATTGTAGGTTGGACTTGGTTGCTGCAAACAGGGACATGGCCGAGGACAGTAAGCACAATTCTAGTACTGATTCCTTCGAATCGTTCAGCGCGATGCCGATCATACCGTCCGTGAAACAGAAGTCACGGTCTGTGATCAAATCCGCCTCTACAAGTGGGTTGTCGTTGGTGATACCCGCCAGCGATTTCTCCTGTACGTACTCTCCAAAGTGAATTCGTTTCTTGTTGCCTTTCAATTTGTATTAGAACTTACGTGTATTGTGCATTTCAGACGATGCATCCTTAAATACTCAATCAATCGAATCTCCTGGCGGATCGTCCACCGCGTCCTCGAGAGATACGTCCCCTTGTCGCGAATTAAGTCCTCTTGTTACCAGCTTAAAACCGCCTATCATCATTCGAAGAGGACCATGCGGATTCGGTTTTACCGTGCACACTATCAGAGTCTATTACGGGGATAGTGATTTTTACACTATGCATCATTTAGTTATGGTAGGTTGCGAATGATCAGTATATTTCAACGCCAGGAAAAATATGTAACTGGACTAATGAAAGAATTATCTTGCGCATCTTTCTTTAATTTGTTTTTTTTTTCTTGTTATTCTTTAGGATCAACCAGTATTCTTTACTCTGGTTTCTGGCGAATCGAACAATTTTGTATTCTAACGTTTTTTCATCTTTTGTAGGCCGTCGACCCGTCTAGTCCCGCGTTCGAGGCTGGTTTAAGACCGGGCGATCTTATCACGCACATAAACGGCGAACCAGTACAGGGTTTATATCACATACAAGTTCTTCAGTTGATGCTGAGCGGCGGCGATCACGTGACACTTCGCAGCACACCGCTGGAGAACACCAGCATTAAAACCGGCGGACGAAAGCGGGATCTCACACAAAGCAAAATGGCGCGTAGAACGCTGCATAAACAGCGGAAGCAGAAGCGCGACCATTCCGATAAGAAACGCAAAACATCCCTTTTTAAGCGAATTAGTTCGAAACGAGCTAGCGTAGAGATGCAACAGGTACAAAAGAAGTTGCTGTCTTAACTCTCGTTACTTTAGTTGACGAGGCATTATTCTGATGTGAACGTACACGTTTTGTGGCTAATACGATTAATATGTATATATTTATGTACGTTCGTTTCTTTTTTTCTTTCACACGAATACTACGCGGGGCCATAATACGCTGAAGCACCGCGGCGACTTACATGCAATACACCAATTACGTTAAGCGTTACTTTTGTTTTTATTGCAGCCATTAACTATCAGTTGTCCATTGTCAGCACCCATTCTATCCAGCGACAGCAAACCTCCACTTATGGTATGATTTTTCGTAACGTTTCCTCATCATCGTCATCTTGCCGTATAATCAGTTTATGTTCTTGTCGTTTTCGTTCCAAGCTGAGTCTCGATTCGCTCGCTCCATACGATCACACGGCAGCTTTTAAATGTTGTTTTTCATTTGTCTGATTGACCGCGTGTTCAAAAGTCTTACACAAAACACTGATCACAAAAGGCTTGAGTTTCATAACGCATATCTATAGAATGTTTAGAAATAAAAGAAAGAAAAAAAAACAGAGTAATGCAATTAAACACTGCACATTATCGACGAGAAATATTAATCGACCTCGATTCCAGATGGCCGCAGGAATCTGTTCGCCGTCTATGGTGACGCCCAGCCGGTCCTTCCAGTCGTTCACTCGCTCGCAGGAGACATCGCCGTACTTCGCGGCCTGCACAAAGTCCGTCTGTAGTCCCTCGCCGCCAACGAATCGCGTCAGTTCGGATTCCTACCATTCGACCGGCAACTCAAGTCCATGTTCAAGCCCGAATTCCTCGTCGCCGGGCTCGAACACGTCTGCCGCGAACTTGACCGCGATCTCGAATCAGTCTCACTATCAGAGACCGAGTACGCTTCACGGTTTAAAGCACAAGTTGCACACAGCAGCGAAAAATATTCATTCGCCGAATCGAAGAAAATCGGTGGGTCATATACCGTTGTCCCCGTTGGCCAGGACTCCTAGTCCGTCACCGCTTCCGGCCAGTCCGACCAGGAGTCCCAGCCCGTTAGCGTTTCCCACGGGACATCAGCCTGGTAGTTCCAATACCACGCAGTCCTACAGCCCAGGTGCGGAAAATTTGTTATTTTTCACTATTTCGCGTATAATGGTGTCTCTTATTCCATACTTAATGGTCTGCCTCGTCACAGGTGTCTGTTTATCAACGCCGAACAACCAGAAGAAAAACTACGGACGGCCAAAGTCAGCCGAGCCTGGCTCTCCTCTTCTAAGAAGAGCGCTAAGCCCGGACAGACTCCATCCACGCTCCGCGGAAAGCAAGACCTCGATATCACCGTTGGCGAACACAGTGGTGAAGGTAACCCCCCGTGTGACTATAGCTCAGTCGTCTTACTCAGAGACGTCCGAGGAGAGCGGTGACAGTTTCAAAGACGCGAACGACTCGAAGACCGAGAAGAAAGTACCGACCGAGCCGAAGTCCGATTATTCGAAACTGTCACATGGAATATCGATCAACTTGGGGAACGTGGGTATGTCGAATTCCTGCGGCGGCACGCAGTTGCCCAGAATAGCGGAGGAGAAGGACTCGCCGACCGGTTCGAAGGGCGACGATTATACTTCGAAAGATGCTCTGTCTACGGAGAAGAACGATAAAGCTAATTCTTCGGTCACGTCAGCGGAACTGGAGTATTTACGGGAAGGCAATGATCATCGTGAAAATCGACATTCTACGGTGGATCTGTTCGCGAAGGTCTTCGAAACAACTGCCGATAGGATTGAAGAGAACACCAAGTCTTTTGATAAGTTGTTTAACGTGCATACGCGTTGTTCGACCGCGTCTCATAAGCAATCGCAGAACAACGAGAAAGGTTCACAAGTATGGTCGCAAAAAACGTCGGCTCAGACCAGTGAGAAGATCTCTCAAGCGTCGGTTCCGAAAGCATCGTTGCAGAACAGCGAAAAAAGTTCTCCGGCCGCGTCGCAGAATAGCGAGAAGGGTTCTCAGGGTGCTGCTCAGAAAGGAGTACCGCAGAGTAGCGACAAGTGTTCTCAAACGTCAGCTCAAAAGTTATCATCGAATAACGAAAAAGTGCCCTCACAGTTGTTGACTCAGAAGTCTCTGTCGCAATGCGGCGAGAAAAGCTCGCAGTCTTCGATTCAGAAGCCTGCCTCGCATAGCGCCGAGAGGACCTCGCAAAGTGCGTCGCAGAAGTCGCAGCCCGGCGAGAAAAGCTCGCATGTCTCGACGCAGAAGACTCAGAGCAGCGAGAAAGGAGCTGCTCATAAGTCGAACGAGCAGAAACTAGGTGGTAAATGTTCAGAGGCTAATCCAGAGAGTAGAAAGATTTTGAAGAAACATAAAGTCGACAGCTCCGAGGGTAACGCGAGCGCTTATGAAGCCGGCGGATCTGGAAAAGATAAGAAAAACACTTAAGCCGTTCATTGTTAAATTTCAATTATCGCTCGTGCGAGTCCAAGTCTAAAATTAAGAAACTCTGTCCGCGCGCGGTCAATCAGACACTTTTGCCAATGAACGCCTGTTAATTCGTTTCTTTTTTTTTTTTTTAACATTTATCCAAATTGATCGAATCTTACGAAACGAGAAAAAGAAAGTTAAGCATCGGTAATCTTATAGTATTTGTACTTGAACAAGAGCGATCGGAAGGTAAATCAAAAGCGAAAGAAACGGTTGTCTGTGTACGCAGCTTTAGAAAAAAAAAACGGAAATTTGTACTCCTATCAAGTATATTCGTAGGCTTCCATCGAATTCACAATACTTTGGAGGAACAGCTTCGGCTGATATTTCTTGATATATACATATTACATATATCCCGAGGCGCGTCCAAGCCATCCTGTAGTTTATAATCATTGTTGTACGACTAATTGAATACAATGGAATCAACATGAAAGTAGACTGAAAGTGAAAGAGAGAGAGAGAGAGAGAGAGAGAGAGAGAGAGAGAGAGAGAGAGAGAGAGAGAGAGAGAGAAAGAAAAAAAAAGATGTAATTGGAGTAATTTATATACTTCGGGCTACAGTATTTACACGATCTCATTTACGTTTACGTCTAATCTTAGCACATCACTGTATGGATCAGCATAGCAGTCAGCAAATCGCGTGCATATAGTTCTTTTTTTTCTTTCCAACGCGTGTAATTAATCGTTAAAAAGAAGAGCAACAGTTTATCGTATACACTCGTGATCCCGGTTGTCGAATCAGGCTTTCAGTTCACAAACGATATTTAGAACCATTAACTAAGCGAGAGGTGGATCTGAAATCTGGATCGAACACATATATGAAAAAAAAACCTATTTAATGTTCATTCTGACATTGTTTTTTTGTATATTCACTAAAGTTTTCAAGATATACAGGAAGAAACATTAACCTTTAAGGGATGGTCTCACCCCGAAGAATTGAATATTATTGAAAACGAGAAATTGCCTGATGCGTATATCAAGATCCCCTACAAACCCGTGTGATTAAAAAAAAATCGGAATTTTCTGGGTATCGAAGTTCTCTTGTGAGACTGAAAAAAACTACGCAGATTCTAAACCGTCTCGCTAGATAGACACAATTCACGTCCGAAATCCACAGCAAAATTAATGTTCGGTAAGAAAGCCACAAGATCGGCCTACTACGCGAGTGTATACGATAATGCACGACTTCGCCGCAATGATTAGCGTACAAGATGCTCCCGTATGCACAATAATATTATCTCTGTATCTCTTTAAGTGATTACACCGCGCTGTGATGCATTTAATTGTGACACGTTGAAAGGAAACGAAAAGAAAAAAACGACAAAAAAAAAGAACGAAATTGGTGCTACTATTCACATCGCTCACAGGTATGACTCCTGCGCGAGAAACTTGGTGCTCCCGTCTCATCCCGTACCTGGATCACACGCGAAACATGGTTCAAAAAAAAAAAGAATCGAAAGAATACAAAAAAAAAAAAAACAGAAAAAAGAAGAAAGAAATGCTTAAAAATAGAGGAATTAATCTGAAACGAATAATAAACTTATAGTGGCACAGTGAGAAACGTGCACCAACATATCGCATTGGAAGCATCTTGAGGTTTTCTGAGTCGCAAGAGTTGCGAGCGCGTCCTCGATGGGGTCCGTTGACCTCCGACACACGTCGTTGTAATCTTTCTAGTATTAGGTACTCGTTAATTTATTCTGTATATATATATATATATATATAAACACACACACACACACACGCGATGATGATAATGATAATCATGAAAAAAACATACGGTGAAAACAGCAAAAAACTGTATATTAGTTAAGGGTTAAAAGTATATGCTTTAATCGTGAGAGAAACTGGTAATTACGCGGTACCAAAATGGCCGCCGCGGCTACCCCCCGCTTCTCGCGAGTGCTCGCTTATAATGAAGGAACGTTTCTGTTTGTTGTTTTTTTGCCATAAAAAGCGACACGACGAGTTGCAAGAGCGTGTCTCTGCCATACACCGGTGTACGGTTTCGTTTACGGAGGAGGGGGAACACTTCGATAACAGAGAGGAGAGACCGACGATTATTATCGCGACACGGCCATTTGGTGTCGGCTGAGTCTGAGTGAGCCCCACTCTATCGATTGCTTTTCGTTTCGATACGGAACGAAATATTGTAGCGACGCGTCGAATGACGTTTACCCCGTTTATGGGATAAGGGGACGCACACACACACAAACATCGGAAGGACTATTCCCTCGTTATGTGCTCCCGCGTGTTTTGTAGCTTGAACGAACACACGAATATCTTGCATGTTGTGTGTGTGTGTGTGTGTCGTGTCAAAGTGGTTCGCGAAAGTGTACATTCGTGTTTCGTTTGTAAAACGGAGAATCGTATTCGCTCCGAAATTTGTTGACTCTGCGACAAAAACACAGAGCATTGTTGTGTTGATATATAATAATGCCTTTCGCGATTCACCGCGCGCGTGTTCGACATGCGTGTGTGTGTTTGTTTTTAAACAGTAAGGGTAGACGATAAGGAAAATACTTAACGGAAAATGGCAGGCATTAGGGGAGTAAGTCACGATTCGAGATTCTTCTCTTTTTACACGGTCTCTGTCGACGGTATCTCTTGTAATTTATTTCCGTGGTGATTTTATAACCGCGCGTGGATTGCTTGTTTTTTCTTTTCTTTTTTTGTAAACTATATGTTATCCCGTTGATAGTACACGACACGCGCGGCCCACGAACGATAATCTTACCGTGTACACTGTCACGGGATTGTGCTAGAACAAAATTCAAAATACACGACCAGAGCTTTCAACGATCTATCGTACACTACCGCTCACGAGTATTAGGACACCTGGTCTCCGTATGAAGAAAATGAGGTCTCGTAAAAAAAAAAACTGCATTTTAGACCACTTTTATTACTTCGTAATAGTTCATTATCCCCTAAACAATATTTGTCTCGGACTTCCAGCAATTCCGTAATGTCTGTGTAATATTTACTGCATATTCGACAAGTGTCCTAATACTTTCGACCTGGTAGTATAATACATCTGACCTCTTTTACGGAATACACTCTCGATTCAACGAACAACAGGTACAAAGAACAATTATTCGTATTTTATCTGCCATAAAAGAAAAATCTTTTTATCCGTTCGGTGCAAGCCACACGAATTTTCGTCTGTAACGAAATCACGGGTGTTCGTCAGAGACGGGCAAATTCATTAATTAGATAAAGAGTTTCGAATAACGAATAAAGGGTGGAAAAGTAGTTCATCATTTTTTATCGTTTAAACGTGGAAGTTCATGCTGCAGCATTTCACTATGTATTCGAATAAAATTGTGCCCAACTCTGGTGTTCACATGCGTGTCGTTAGGGGGGGGGGGGGAGGATGATAAGGAGCAACACGTCGACTTTAAATGTCTGTCAAAAGCAACCGCGAGATTGCTGATCGTGTAACGACCGTCCTCGTTAAGGTTTCGCCATTGTCTCTCTCTCTCCATGTTTCGCACAAGAACTTTATCTCCCCGCTTGGTCGCGACGGACGATCGACGTAGGGCCCCATGGATCATCCTCTTCTAGCAAACGGTTCCCAATCTTTTTTGACTTGCGTGTATCACTTGCAAGCCTTTTTATCTAAAATTGTAGCCCCTAATATTAGACAAATGTTTGTAATTTATATACACACAGTTGTTATTTCAACTCTTTTGTTTCGCGTAATCCTAAAGCACCAAGCACGTGCCCCAGATTGGGAACCACTGCTTTTATATTCAAAGGTGGGCGCAGCTTCCCTTGAGAGGAGGGCCCAGTGTGTTCGTCGGTTCGATACTTATTGTAGGTCCTTTTGTTTTTTCCTAACATGTCTGATATCGACACGTCCATCGACACTTAGGGCAGTAGCTTGTACCACATTAAGTTCTCCAAGGATTTCGTGGTAGCTTGAACACGATATTAACCCTCAGAGTTACGTTCAGTTCCCACTAGTGCGAATTGGGATTCCGATTTTTGACGATTAACTCGAAGAGAATAAAAGCGAATACGAACTGAGATGATTTTTGTTAGGGTGAAATTTCCTTAGAAATGATAATAATTGCAAAAGCGAGAAATAATTTTAGGGTTAAGGTTCTGGTTATCTAATGCAGAGGCTTACGCCTGCATGCAAATTGCTTCATCTTATTGAAAGCCCCCTATCCAGACGAAAAATGTTTCGCCTATCCTCGAGGCCCCAGCCCCCTCGATCGCACGCCTCTCTTACTCTCGATGGACGCTCGTGAATCGCAAAAATCTTCATTTACATATTGCAATACGATCGCGTTGATCGAAACCAGTTTCCTCGATGGGAGGTAAGCAGAAAAAAAAATTGAAAATCAAGGAGAAAATTCTGAGAGGGGCGAGATATTGATGGGGCTCCAGGAGTATATCGCGGATCGAAGGACAAAATAATCTGGACAATATTTTTCGCGTTTGTTCTCTCTTTGCTTTATAAAAAAAAAAATGTAATTCAATCTAAATCATCTGATTCGGTCAGATAACCATTGTCCAATTCAGTTTAAGGGGGTTGCTCGGTTCGACAGGTTCAAAAAGAATCGGAAGAATCGTTTTTCTTGTATAAAGAAGAGGGTTTGCTGTATGGACCTGGAATAGCAGATTGAAGGTATGTGTACCTAGACATTTTTCCTATTATAACTTGTGTTACAACTTGGAACTACGTCATGGATATGCATTTACCGTCGGTAGTTTTAGTCTTAAGGATCATGTATAGATCATAAATAGACTGCGGATTTTATGCACTTGTAGCATAGCCAGATGGTTTAGAAATTAGTATAGTTAAAAATTTGATGAAGTTTAAGAAGGTTTTTCTTCTACATGGAACCTGATAGAATAATAAATCAAGTAAACAAATCTCTGGTTGAATCCACCGCTTGTGAATTGGTGTATAAAGATTTATATTTGCATTAGCATCCACAGTCTAAATTTTCATTCTACATCTCCCTTGGAAAGAGTGATCAACGACACGTTCTTATTCAATTATTTCTACTGAAAATTCTATGAGAAAAGGCTCCAAAAAGTGCCTACTTTTTTAAAGGTTTTAGACAGAGCAACCCCCTTAAGTTTTCGAGTCGCTTCTCTCCTCGACTTGTTTGAATCTGAACAAGACACAGATGCTGGAGAACCCATCGCTAGCACATACATCATCGCCACGGAAACCGCATTTGGAATCGGACCGTGGATCGTCGAAGAGAGGGGAGAAGCGATTACGTGTATGGCCTCCTCGTGTGTGGATCAACACATCCCACAGAGAGCTTTGCTGCTCTCCACTGCTCTCCTTCGGAGAGAGCCTCAGTATACGAAACGCGACGGTCGGAGTATCGACAAAGATATGTGGTTCCTCGTGTTCTTGTTCCTATGGGGCACGATAACCGGTAACAACGACACACAAACCAACGAGATCACGATCGACGAACCGGTGGTACGTGTACTGGAACAGACTAAGAGCCACAGACCGGCTGGGAACCGAACACTGCACCAGATCTACGGCGATGCTGTTCATGCTTATCTCGAGGAAGACTGGGACCGATGTATCGAGGGCTTTAACGAGGTTACACACGGGTACGCCTGGAATCGAACATAAAATTAGGAACTGGGGAACTGACTAGGGTTCTGGAGAAATTACATGTGCACTATCTAATCATAAAACTATTTCTGTATAGATTTGTAACTTCTAAGATAAACAGTCGGGTTTTACTGTTGCTTCATGGTTCAGGCGAGGGACGACAGGATAGGATAACGTCACTATAAAGTCACTATACGGATGAACCGTAGAATTTGTAACGGAAAATTCGAAATTTCATGTGGTCCGCGCTGCCTGAAAGATTTTTAAGACTGGTTAGAATCTTCGATAATGGAAGAGACCGAATGCTTCTGAATGAATCGTGTTGGTACTAAAGCTGCTGAAAGGTGTAACCGATAATTTAAAGTATCGTTTCTTTATAACGTGTAAATTGAATACCGGTACAAAACACGATTCATCGAAGAACACTTTTCACGTAACAGTTAAACATTAAACACTGTGCACGCGAATAGACTTCCGCACTTTTCGTTATTTCTGTCACTGGTCTGGTAAAAAAAGTATACTTTTTTCAGATATAAAGTTTACAAACGGATGGTGATAAACTGTCGAGAAAAGTGTCGGACGAAAGCGGCCGGCGCGACTCCGATTCTTCCCGAGAATATCGAGGATCTGCACTTTTACGAGAAAAAAGTTAGAGAAACGTTGTGCCTGTTGACGTGCAATCAGGAATACCGTGAGATCGCCGGCTCGAAGGCACTGAAAACACTGCCACGCGAGACCGAATACAAACTGGTCGACAATCGTGTCTACGAGTACCTGCACATCTGCTATTATCAGGTAACTGACTGGCTCACCGCGTCCTTTACAATGATTTCGGAGGATTTGGAACCCCCTTGTCGCGCTTTGAGTGTCGTAAATAAACAGAGGCACAAGGCTGGTCGACAACCGTGTTTACAAGTGCATTACACATCTGTTTTTTAGCAAAACTAAAAAACGAGGTACGATAATATTGTTTAATTAAATAATTTTATATAGGGTGCCACACCTAACATGAGCACCTTTAATATCTCACGTGCTTTTGTAGAAAAAAATGTGGGAGGAAAATATTTAATAGTTAATTATCGTTATAAGAGTGTGTACTAACGACTCACTTTGATTGATTTGGTAGTTCCTAGTATTAAATTCGTCAGAGGGGCCATCGTTGTGACCAAGCATGTAACGACGAATCCTAATAGCGGAGCTTACGCAATCGCAGCTTTGCCCGAGTCCCACGCCCGCAACGTTTTTTTTTTCGTAAATACAAAATGGGTTTAACGGGCCCGAACGAGCGTCGCGGTCGTGAAACGCGGCCTACATCATTGGTATAACTGATTAATCGATGCTCCTCAACGCGTTCTACACGCGTCGCCGATCCGTACCTAAGCTCTCGTAAAATTCTCCCTCGGAACAACGAGGCGCCACGGAATTGCGTGAAATACACCATGAATGTTTTCTTATCTTTACATAGCGATTGCCTGCCAGTAGAATGCTATCGTGTTTCTTAAAAAAATAAAAATGGCCGCTGACTTGTCCCTTCCATCCTATCGTCCACCAACACCCTTTCGTGTTCCTTGCAAAAAAACATAGTAAGAGAGTAGAAAGTAACAGAGCATATGATTATAATTTTACAGAAACATCGTTACCAAGACGCGGCGAACGCGGTGTTCACGTTCCTCGTCCGGCATCCGGATCACGAGGCGAGTGTCGAGGCTTTGAAACACTATCTGACGCTGCCCAGCGTGGAAGCGGAGAACGTTGTAAACTTAGAAACACCGTACTATGTCAGCGTGTACTTCAAAGGGGTGTCGGCTTACGAGAACGAGGACTACGCAGATGCGGCCGTTTTGTTCGAGACATCGTTGAGGTCCTATATGGAGTCCGAGGAACAGTGCAGGCTCTACTGCGAGGGCCATTTCGATCAAGGCTGGCATCCGGAATTCACGTCCTCCATCGCCAGTGAGTCGAACGTTAACAGGAATCAATTTTCCCATTCATTGAGCATGGAAATCACTTCGAGACATCATTGTCGCTGATCGATGCTAATCGTTGGGTCTGGACAAACGAATGTAGTACCTATTTATAATCTGTTCGAATGAAATTTTTGTTAGACTACAAGGTGTACATAAAAGTAATCGTTTCTATGTATAATAAGCAGACTACGGATTTTCATGCAAATTCCGATTATTACAGCTTCATTTATTGAACTGAAATTGAGTTATTATATTTATTTATATTATTAAAAGTATTCTTTGGTCCACAATAAACTAACGTTTATACTGGTCTTTGTTAAAATTTCGAGTTTATTGTATTTTGCATATTCATAATTACGATGAAATGCATAAAATCCGCAGTCTAACGATAGGTAGGTTATTTAAAAAAAAAAAATGGTCATGCATCAATGAAGATAAAAGAAATGATTAATTAACCCACGACTGTACGGGTACGGCAATACCTACACAAGAATCTTAACACCCGCGGTTGTCAATCGGTTAATGAAAAATTACAAGAGAATGGGCCCTAGATATTTGAATCTAACGACGTTATTGATATTTCAGACCATTTCGCCTACTGTCTGAAGTGCAAACGATTCTGCCACCAGCAACTGAACAGCATAAACGGCGACTACCGGAAGGACATGCTCAGAAGCCATTACAACTATCTGCAATTCTCCTATTACAAACGTAAGCGCGCAGTAAGGAAGCGATGTTGCTCAATTTTGTTATTGCAACCACGTAACTGTACACACAATACTGTATACCCTCGTCTGTAATTCGTGTCGTTTCTGAAAATTCTTATCAACCGCTCTCTGGTTCATTCCGATTATACGAAAGGGAGGCAAGTTTGCGACGATAAACCGAATACGTGCGCACGTCGACGCAGGGAACGATAACGAGGTCCCGGCCGGCGGTTATCATAAAAAATTCGACGGCCTTGCATCGCCGGCCACACGGTGAGCTAAATGTTTCGCCAGCAATCATGTCCCGAGGCTCCTCAGGAAGCTGTTACTCATACCTCGAAGGAGAATTTAATTAGATTCATCTTGGTCGGACAGACTCGTTATCCGTGGAAATTGTTCTAGCCCCCCACCACCCCCTCCTCCCCGACGTCGCGACCCATCTGATAATGCTTTCTGGTGACCTAATCTCGTTCAGCCAGTTAGTGAACGCGCGCGCGCGTATTATGAGGACCTGTGAAATATTATTCTGAATTAGAAACGGTGTCAAAGTACCAAGCGTGTCATATAACACACCGACATAACGTCAGAATCATTTTTGCGTACACAGTGGGAAAACTGAAGTCCGCCTGCGCCGCTGTGGAAAGTTACTTGCTATTCGATCCTGTCGACGAGACGATGATCCACAACAAGGAGTACTATAGTGCCCAGCCGGCGGTCAAGCAGGAATACTTCCGGCCCAGACAGGTGATCGATCTGAAAACAATGGAATTGTAGAGCTTCGAGTGAATTTGTACCTTGGGCACAAATCTGAACTATTTTTCTGTGTGAGAACATAGGGGAAGACGTTACGTATATGTATAGGAGAATTAATTTTGATGGGAATTTATCGTCTACAGGAAGCGTTGATGTACATCAAAAGACAGGAATACGAGCTGATTCTGTTGAAATACATATCCGATGAGTTCTCCGTGTTCGACGCGAAGATGAAAAAGAGGTCTCGACCGAAGCCAACCGACGAGGGGAGAGACAAGGAGCTAGGAAAGGTAAAGAACGAAGAATGATGCTTAGAAAAGAATTCTAAAGATCTGTGAATCCCTAGTGCTTGTTCGACGTTCGTCGTCGTTTCATGTCGCTTTTGTTTCTGTTCGAAGAACGACGCGCGTATAAATCTGTCTATCCGGTACCGAGCTTAAGGCGGCTGTATCTTAGAGGGAGAACCGAAAGAACCCTTTTATTTTATTTCCACTCTCTGTACAGTTTTTATGTTACGAATAAAATACTCAAACACGACGACTGAACCATTATTCTGCTCTTTTGCTTGGTATCTGTATTACTTCTTTTAAACGTCGCGCGCTCGATTCCTCGACGGAACGCCTGCTGTATGCAACCAAGAATGCATCTATGCGCGATTCAGGCGTAAAAATAGTCATGGCTATTAAAACTCAAAATTTCTATCTACAATGCTCCCACAATCGCCTCTTCTGGAATAATCAAAGATGAATTTTTAATGTCCAAATGCAGCGAAGCTCACAGAAAAGTTTCGTTGTTCGCAGAAAATGTACGAACTGGCTCTACATCCACCGCCAGGTTACTCGTCTCTTTCTAACGCGCAGTTGTTCAACAATCTTTCCGCGATACGAGACGAGAAACCTGGGACACGCAATACAGGGCAACACAGGGTCAGGGACGATGTTTATCTGGTCGCGGAAGAGAAGCAGCTCGACGGGAAGAATCGCTACGTGGCTGACGGGTTCCTTAATTCCACGGAGTGTGAACATCTGATGCAATTAGCCTCGGTATAAGTTTGCTATTTTTTTTTTATTTGTTCGTATCATACTTTGAACAGATTTTCTCTATTTTTTTTTTGTACAAATTGATGCACATAGATGACTGCAGTGGAGGGTGACGGTTACAGCGAATACAAAAGTCCACACTCGATGCACGAACGATTCGAAGGAATCACCGTAGGAAGAGTTGCGCTGGTAAGGGGCTCATTGACTTCTACTCAAAACTCGTACCTTAACGGCAGCTTTTGATTATTATACAATAATTGCAGATGGTGTACTTTGGGAGTATAGAAGCGAAAAGATTGCGACAGCTCCTCGAGAAAACTGAGGAGGTGCGCCACCACGTGGAAAGGTATTTCGCGCTAGATCGACCGCTCTATATCACCTACACCCACCTGGTCTGCCGCACGGCTCTACCTGGTAATTGTCAACCGTCGCATCGACGTGCTTCCGGTTACTTTCGCAGCTGAAACCACGTCACACCGTCTCACTTGGTACGGCACGTGGGTAACAACTGGTGACCAATCCAAAAAAAACGAAAAAAGAAACGTCTACAGGGTCGCGTCATCGGTAATGCAAATCTTCCGAGGAGGCTAGTCCAGCTAGTCGGAACAAGTCGTACAAACACGGAGTCGAAACGGTGAAGTAGATACTAGAGAAACATTGAGAAACCAACGATATCGTGCCCCCGGCTGCAATACTGCCATAAGTAAAAAATGTATAATTTTACCGGAGAGCTTGTCGGAGTTTTACCATCCCAATGAAAACAAATGTCTAACAACTACTTCTCACTAGTGGAGAAATATCGAAAATATGCCAGTTTTGCAGCATACTAAAGCCTGTTATTTACGAAGTTTCTCTACGCGATAAATCTAGGAATTCATTGCAACACAAAAGCTAACTAGGCCCATGGACTAAGATTGGAAAGATTTGCATTGCTCGTGGAACGACCCAAATTACCACTCGACCTCTTCCTATCGCATCCTCGTACATACTTCTTCTTCTTCGGTCCACCTAAAAGCACACAGTGATCGTCATTCATTACCGTATCGACCACGTCATGTGATCATTTCTAGATTCACCGATGGATCGTGACGACCTTAGTCACGAGGTACACGCGGACAACTGTCTGTTGACGGACGAGGGCACCTGCGTCCGCGAGAGCCCAGCCTACGTCTGGCGAGATTATTCGGCGATCCTCTATCTGAACGAGGATTTCCATGGTGGCGAGTTCTTCTTCGCGAAGGATCGCACGATCCGCGAGGCCGACAGTCTGGTCACACCACGTTGCGGCCGTATGGTGGCGTTCTCCGCCGGCGGTGAGAATCTTCATGGTGTACGGGGTGTTCTTCAGGGTAGACGATGCGCTTTGGCTCTGTGGTTCACTCAGAACCGAACGTACACCGAGTACGAGAGGATCTTGGCCGAGGCGATCTTGGAACGGGTACATTCTGTCGGATCTGTCGAGCAGGAGGAGGAAGACAGGATGCCTTTGAGGTATGTAAATCATCGAATGTTCGAACTTTTAAAAGGATATTGACGATACTTAAGGGATACGTCGAATCCGTCAGGTACGAGGACTTACTTCTCCAGTACGCGAGCAGCGACGAGTTCCTGGAACATTTTCTGAAAAATTTCTCGTGAAGCAGACACGTCACGGAAGACCAGCCTTTGGTATTCCACTGAAAGTTTCAGAGAATTCGAATTGAAAAGGTAATGGAATAGATCGCCGGATTTTTCATGGAAAGTCGACGTTTTTATGAAGTGATTCAGTGAAGATAAAAGTATGAATTTCTTTCTTTCCTAAAGTATACTTATTAGATTAAGGGTAGAATGTACGAACTCTGTTACGTCTGATGAAAGTTTCGTTATCTTTTCTTGTGTTTCCCAGGCATTCTGTTTGCTATAAATGCATAAAATCCGGCGGTCTAATACATAGAAAGTAATATATTGTTCCTGATATCGGTGACTGGCCCCACGGGACTACTACAGGGACCTGAGGAGACACTTTCACATGAATCTGAAAAATCCTATCGAGGACATTCACACAAGATTCCCGTTGTACTTATAATAGTACAATTTCAATCCATTTCCCAGTCTTGTATTCCAGTCGCCTGTTTGCGTTTTATTCCTGTGTGTACAAATAGAATCGAGCTTCGCCCTGTGTGTCTTTCACACAGAGATGGCGATGGTCTCGAACACGCGGCGGGATGTTCAAGAGTCGCGTCGAACAACATTATTTATATAAAATATCCTAATCTTTATTAGAACATAGACATTACATGTCAACAGGTTTACATAACCATCCTATGTATCGTGTAACATGTATATTGTAATTAATTTATTCTCCTCCGTTCGTATTTATACTATGTATAAGAGTCATATGTATTATATTATATGCAATCGCAACCGTGAATCTCTCAGCTCGCCGGTGATTTTCAAACACCGCAAACACACGACCGTCTTTAATGTATAAATCCGCGTCGATGCGTCTCTGTTCCATCTGGATATCATCGTGTGCGTGTGGTTGTCTCTCTGTATGAACGCTATCGATAGAAACAGGCAATCCGAGTGAACTAACTCAGGTACCACCAGCATACACCCAACATTTAAATATCGTTTGGATCCTCGAGTAACACTGAGATACAAAAAAGTAAAACACATCGTCCGTGTACTCGAATACCCGTGAACTGAATGGAGAATTGAAATTCTTTTGGTTCCACGAGTACCTGGCAAACGCTAATTAGGCAGTTGTGCAGATACCTGAAACACTTTTGGCGTAACGAAGTAAAATACTCTGGTATTCAAGAACGTAAATATGTACTTGATATTCGACTGATTGCGATACAGTCAGATGCTCAGGTACTCGAGGAAATGTATGCCTAGGTACTCCAGTGCTTGGTTGTCCAGGAAACGAATAACAATATAGACCATCAATGTACAAAATATCATGGTATCGTTTCTTCGATACGTAATACTGGATAAAGTCGAACATAGACATTAATAGAATAACGAACAATTCATAACAATTTCTGATGATTCTTTAAAATCATGTACTCTTATAAAAACAATGAATTTTGATAATCAGACGATACGTTTCGGCTGGCATCTGTATTCGATTTTACGCAATTTTATGCGGTCGTATTAGAACCGATTTTGGACCTTCTTCGTGAACGCTTTTATGTAATCTTTACAATTTTCTCGGGTACCTGATGAACATTTTACAACGGATAGTCAGTTCGTATCGATAGTCATAGCGCGTGTGTATGTTTCTCTGTGTGTGTGTGATTTTTCTGTGAGGTGTCGGACTTTCCGTCGTTATTGCGCGACCGTACACGTGTGAAAAGCGAAACCGCATTAAATTACTTCTATGTTCCTCTCTGTCGGCAGCGTATATACATACAATGTGTGTTACGCATAGGAATCGAAAACGCACGCTGGACGAATAAACGCACGGTTTTTTTTTGTGTCGTGAATAAAAAGCCACGGGGGGTATGACGTGTCGTCGCACGGGACCGCCCACCCTCACGTTGATCTTAAGCGGGATCTCAGTCGGGAAGTAAAAGTGAACGCGACCCATTTATAACATTATTTATGTTTCGTTACAAACGTTTATTACGAAATTATAGTGACATCTGCGTATCACAGGAGAGCTCAGTCGATATTTTCTTTTGTTTGTTTTTCATTATCATCATCCAGGAACCACTCCATATTAGTCGTCTCTCGTTCTTTATATATGTATATATCTCTTTTTGTTCTTTTTAACTCTCTGTGTCCCGCCTCGCATACATTTACCAGAGATCTCGTATTCGCTTCGGATAGCATCGATATTGCAATTGTAAATTCAATCGAACCGCGTGTCACCGTAAAGAAACCGGTACTACACCGCACACACCTCTCTCGGCGTTAATGTTTCTTTCTGGCTCGATCGTGTCGAGAAGAGTAGCTTGATTAGCAACGTCGAATGGAGTGGTCGCCAAAATTTCCGTGATCATCTTTTATCGTTCGAGGATGATCCCCTTTTTTATTTCTATATTGCTCTTCGTAGACCTTCGTATTATTCGTGTTCCTCTTAACAAGAGTATAGTAATAAAAAAGGCAAAAAACGAAAATATGTAAAGTTCGTAAAATATATACATAGGCGCCGGGAGCATTGCAAGAACGCGACACGGAACGACAACAAAACGTGTTTTGTTCCATCATCTTTCTGTGGAAACGTGAAAATCATCGTGTGCTGGAAATCAATCCCACGAAATTATGATTTTCTACAACAGGAGATTGCCGCTGGTTTTCTTTTTCACATCGTCGCGTGTATACCGTAGATCGTGAGCAATCCGCGGTCTCTACGAACTATTCGTTAGGATCGAGAAGGATAATGCACTTTTCGAACCTCGGGATAAATGCTTCACCTCGGAACAAGCGCCGCAAGTACTCGTGTACAGATCGAGGACAGAAGTTGGGGTGTCCCTCGTTAAAAGACTTTACAATAGAATAATAATAATAATATTGTTCGTGAAACCTGCAACAGGTTCTATAATGTATTATTAAAATACACTAGCGAACGGATTGGTATTCGATCTTAAATATAATTAAAAAAAAAACAATTGCCTTTTGAATTTGTTTCAAAGAATGTTAAAAAAAGGAGAAATCACAGATCGAACTATGCACGAGTATGTACGGGTGCATTTCTGTCGACTTGTTGCCCATTACACTACGTCTGCACAGAAGGAAGCATCGTGTGTGCGGGACTATTGTGTTATAATAATAATAATAATAATAGTAATAATAATCGAGTTTCGTTTTCAGACTTATTCTTATAGAGTTGTTAACTTCGTCTCTCATATTATACATGTATACATATACACGCGCGCGCCAATACACATACACACACGAGTCAGTATGTATGCATATGTGACTTGAACAAAATGGCCTGCCTCTAGCGTTCGATTCGTAGACGTTGTGGCAAAGAGAACACTAAAGAATGAAGAATGATGAAGGGGGGAGAACGAAAAAAGAAACATAATCAGATAGAAGATTACGATTACTGGTTTCGGCGAAGGGCTTGAGAAGACTGAGTCAACGTCCTCGAAGATAGTACAGTTTTTCTTAAAAAGTGAACCGAGCGAAGTGTTAGTTCGAAATAGTTACGCTCTAAGTTTAAGTGTAGCAAGAGACAATACTGGATTAATCCGCGAACACGAGAATGACGAAACGAGCATCGTCGTTGTGTGACGGTTAGAAGACTTTAAAACGACAAGAAAACTATAGATCGCGAACTAGTGAAAGCTTCCCGATCATTACAACGCTAAAATATCTCGCCTCGTTTATTTTTATTTTCTTCCTTTCTCTCGATAGAATAATTTTGCTGTCGCTGAATTTCGAGGAAGAATAATCGTTTTTTTTTATCACGTTCCCTCTTCATACCGGAGCCTACCTTTTTTTAGCTATTTTTTTCGAATTTGGAGAAAAAGCGGAACCTACGCGTTCGATTTATGTTACAGAGAGAGTACGCAGAGACCGCTGCGTAGTGAATTCAACGAATTATCACAAAACGATTCGATTCAACGGCTTTCCTTTCTTTCTTTGTTCGACAACGATCAATTTCGCGCGATCGTTTTCGCGTACGCCATGTACCTATACATATACAATATTTGAATTTCGCGAGCATACGAAATAACTGCTCGGGGTTACACAGTGCGGACACTGTGACAAAGAGGTTTACAACAAGCGATTGTTAAATCGACCCCCGTTCGTATGAAATATAAATGCTAAATTTACAGAAGTAATCGAAATTGGCGTTTACAGATCCTTTACATTTCTTCTCCGGATAAGCTCTTAACGATACGATACTAATACAATAACTATATTAAAATAACACAAGTTATAACAATAGATTAAAGATGTTGTACTGTTTGATGGTTTTTTTAGAGAGAGTCAGAGAGAGAAAGAGAGAGAGAGAGATTCTTCCATCTCTATCTTTCTTTCCATCGTATTTTTTTTCTTGTACGTAAAAAAAGTCGTAACGTATTTTGATTATTATAGACACAATAATATGGCGAGAACATCGTGGTGAAAAATATGCTGGATACCAAAGGCTTTCATGCGAACAACTGCTTCTTATATTTGCTTCACCGACGGTTTTCCACGCCGAATCTATCCACCCGTCATCTCGTCGTTTGAACCACCTGTTACGCACGTCGTACAAACTTTACTAAAAAAATAGTACAATCTAATCGAGGACACATTATAGAAAATTGCAAAATATACAAGTTATAAAACACATATTAGAACGCCGTTCTCATCAGCAGGTAGCGAGTGACTTGCAAAGTCCGACTGCGTTTCCGAATATCTTCGAGTTTTCCCATTGTCCTAGATCGTGACTCTATACACGCTCCGAATCCGCGTAGAAACAAATTAACATCCTGCGTGGTTCGACGTCGCGTAGCCTGTGGCTTACGGTATAAATAATTTATCTGCTAGACAACCGTTATCGTATCGCAAGTCGTTCTTTGGTATCCAACAGGCTTCCCCACGCCGATTTCGTGTTCGAACGGACATTAGTCGTGGTATGGGCAGTGAATGAACAAGCAAGTACCAATATTAAATGGGCTGACTCTCCCATTGAGGCGCCCATTCTGGAAGTCGTCAATCTACATTCGATGGAGGTGCGGCGTATCTGCTTCTTGAGTCGGAATCTCCGTCACATATATACTTTCCTGAAAACAATGTAAGTTAACGTTGGCATTCCTTGCTCCTTGTAGAAGGGTGGCATCATCTGGCCTAGTGTCTACTGCCGACTTAACCTATTCACGCATGCATGACAGTAAGAATCCAAGAGTGTGGGTAATGAAGTAGGTATATACATGTAAACTGTGTATCTACGTCCATTTTCTAACCTAGTTAGACTGGAAATTGATGACGCTACCCCCATACATGGTTACTGTGGAAACAACACATTAGTCGAATACAAGGGATTCTTTGTGATACTAATTTATACATTCCACGGTACTTACATTAACTGTGTCGGCCTTGTCTCTTAGTTAATTCTCAACTCACTCTTTTACCACATTGCACTGATACACGCCTGACATTCGTAAATGCAGCTTCAATGACTCTTGCCACTCGCAGCTGTATATATTACATATTCTAAGCAGCAAGAACCATTAAAATACTTACCATGTCAACGTCTAGACCAAGTCGTCTTTTATATTCTTTCAGACATACACCACATCCAAATAAAGCATTTCAGACAGTCTCACCCACCTATTCACACAAGACTTTTCAGAAGCGTATTCATACCCTTGCAAGCCTTCTTAAACGTGTACCATGTTAAGGGTGACATGTAACAGGTCTTTGTAAGCAGAATGGTCCCGCTGATTCAAGTGAACGAACGTGCGATACCGATCAAACTTAAAGAGGCACAACCGTGAAAAGTGTATCACTCACCGGAAACGAATCTGCGCTTGACTAAACTTAATCTATAGCCCGGGCCCAGAAGTTCGAACTCGACCCCGGACAATGTGGTCCCTTCGCAATTGAACTGAGTGAATATCGTTCCCTGGTTCCCTGGCCCGTGTGCGAGTTCGACTCGCGCCTTCAAAGAGCCCACGCCGTTACCCTCGCTGTGCTGTGACAATTCCGTGAACTTCCACAATACTCGATTCGTATCCGGCAACCACTTAGCAGGGGACTCGGAGAAGCCATAGCGCGACTGTTGTATTTATAATCGATCTAAGAAAAAAAAACACGTAATTCACTAATTCAACAACGGCGATATGACTCGCCCTTGACACAGGTGTCTGTTAGCGATAAATACCTTCAGATCCGTGTGAGTCGTTTCGCACTTCCAGTACGCCACCAACTGGAAGGGGCAAGAACCCGCGCCCTCCTTGCATTTTATTTGATACTTGAGTATGTCGACGTTAAAATAGGAAGCCGAGGGATTCTGTTCAGCCTGTTTGCGTAACAATGTGGTTAAGGCACTCATATTGAATTCGAAAATTGTACTGTCGACCGTTGTCTGCGTGGCGTCCCTGTGTTAGATTAAACGAAGGATTCAGAAACTCGTTTGGAAACACATACCACATTCACGTTAATATTCGGCCAATCTGTGAGTAACGTGGTGTTTGCTTTAAACAAGGCATAGATCCCGTTTATATTGGACCACCTTCGCCAATGCCCCTCGTTCCTCACAGGATGACTCCCCTCATACGCTCGCAACTCACTTACATGCTGACGAGCTGATTATTGGGAAACCATTTCTCTAATCTGTTGCTGTTTCTCACACGAAAGGCAAGCTTCGCGGGACTGGGATTGTTCGCCAATACGGCGACGATACCGGCGGGGAACGACAGCATCATGTCGCCACTGAGCTTCACCTGGCATCGTGTCTCGTCGGTCCCGCGAAAATAAGAGTGTACTATCTCATGGAATGCAACTGCCAGTGGTATAGTATCAGCCAATCCGATTGTCAACGGTGAAGGGCCCCTGGACGAACCGACGCCCACGCCCGCGGTGCGGAACTCCAGACTGGCCACGCTGTCCGCTCTGGATATCGTCGCCGGTGACATTCTGCCCCTTGGCGAAGGGCCCTCCCCTCTTCGAGACGGCGGTCTCGGAATGATAATAGATCCGGTCGGTGTGGAAGACGCGGACTGTTTCGGGGGTAAGGCCGGAGTGATGTCTCCCACTTCCGAGAACAAATCGCCATCTGTTTGGAATCAGAATACGATACGGTCGTACAATTAGGTTTATCGTATATATTCGGAGAAGAGAATTTGTGGGACATACAACGATCTCAATAATAATCCCCATTTGATGTAGTAAATAAGATACAAAATTGCGGTTGAAATAGAGAATACGTAGAATCAAGAAAGAACGGGGACACATCTGCCAGGGGTATTTGTTTGATGGATATAGAAAGACAGAATTAACGTTCATCAGCCTCTGAAATTGAGCAAGCAAATCCCCCCCCCCTCACACACACACACGCACAGCACGCGATTTTCTGTACCGACGGGACAAAAAACCGTTCCGACGAGAGCTGAGAGGCGTAACGAGACCCCATACCGTCACTTATTTCCGACTCACCGGGGAACCGTGAATGAGGGTGTGTAGGTGGCGCGGATTGCGGTGGCTGCGGTTGCGGCGTCGGCGACGATGACAGTGGCGGAGGACTTTGCAGTGGTGCGTACGGATGACTGCCGGTCGGCGTCGAGGCGCTCGATGGCGTACTGCTGGGATTGAACAAGTTTAGGCCAAGTAAATCTGAGCTTGGCTTACCTCCTAGTTGCTGTGACACTGACTGAGACCTTTTCATATGGTGATCTGAGTCGGTGTTCGATCCTCTACGTCCCTGTTGGAAACGAGCATATTACCAAAATGATCTCGGAACGATGTTTAATTTAGGAAAAAGATTAGAAAATAATAATTAGTAAGATACCGTCGGAGCAGGCGACAATGACAAATTCTCCACCGTTGCCCTAAGCTCGTCCACGCTAGCGCTCATGGGCGCCCCGCCGTTGCTTAGAGGTTTTATCTCCACCCTGATCTTTCTTTCCCTCTCGTCCTCGGAATCGGTATCCGAGCTGGAATAGAATCCCTTCTCGTTCTCCCACGGATCTGATTTCGGTCGGATACAGAAACCATCCTCGTCCACTTCCGGTGTAGGCGTCTCGGACTTTCGGCTGTCCTCCTTGTCCTCCCTAATCATCGAACCAGTAGACTTTAATATGATACACTTGCACAGGTTCCAGCAGGCCTAGTGCATTTTCATATACATACGATATTCGAACTACTTTCTTTCTCGTGATAAACAAGAAAATCTTAGGAAATGCTTTCCTTTTAACGTTACGGTACCGATGTGCTTCTAGCGGACAGAGGGGTTAGGTGCTGGGGGGAAGCAAAAGGGGGATAGATTGAGAAGTGTACAGGATCCGTTCAGCGATCAAGTACCATTTCTTCTAATTTTTTTTTTAAGCAATTAGTTGTGCAGGGACGTTTCTTTTCCCAAGCTTTTTCTATGGAATTGAAATTTCGATGAACTTGGTCGCGGAACCGATCTCTTTCTCGAGTGCACTAGATCTGCTGAAAGTTCGTATACTGACAGGTCAGACTTTTCTTCTTTGTTGCTGCTCGTCTCCACGATATCCTTCTTCTTCTTCGCTTTCTTTTCCTTTCGCTTCTCTCTCCTGCTGCGAAGAAACCCTGTTGGTCGTGGACGCACGATATATAGAAAAACAAAGTCGTCTCTTAATTCTCTTCCTGAGTTCACCGCCCGCGGAACGGGCAGCAGTTTTGCGAGGCTTTGTTTTTTTTTCCTCAGAATACTCGTTACAATTAATAAAGATACAACTATAACACGTCTAATCGATCTCCCATTGAAACTGGCTAGAATCAACTGGTTTTTACGCGGCACAGAAAAATAGAACAAAAAACAGGTCGATGATATAAATGTTCGTTTGATCGTTGAAAAAGAAAAATGAATAAAGAAACTGAATGCTTCGTTACGTTGTAACTGAATATACTTCCACGCGAACTTAATTCGACTAGATCAATTACGGAGGATCGATTAATTCGGTTCTGGGCCGACGAGTGTTTTATCGAAAAATAATTCGATAAACGTTATTAACTATGAACTAAGGAGACTAAGAAGCGTAAACTACGTTCTGCGTGGTCAACATATTCGTACTAAAAGTTAATGTAATAATATATATATATACATATATATATTATGTAATATTAGAAAACGAATCAGAAAACTTGTGTAAATCCAATGGCAGATGAAAGTTAATTTACTTTCCAAGTGTTTCAGCCGTAGCGCAACGTGATCGAAGAACGTCTACAGTATAAAAAGAAAAGAGAAACAAAAAAGAGAATTGCAAAATAATCGTCACCGGATCAACAATCAGCGGGATGCATTCGTCAAAGTGCTTTCTACAGTCGTTGCTGTTCTCTTAACGATTCTGACACGAGCTTCGAGACCAGACGAAAAACCATCGACACTTTCTGTTCTCCGTTTAACGTTCCCACTTAAGAATCTCTTCGTCCGCGGGTTCTTCCACTTATTCAATCAGCGAACGAGCAATTTCGCATCGGAATCGTTGCAACGCCAATGTAACTATTCCGATTCGGTGGTGTGCACCGTAATCCATATACATATATTTACAAATTTTCGTAAACAAACGAAACGACCACGACCAACGCTCCATTAAATAACATGCAGGATGTTAATAAAAAAGAAAAAAAAAAAGGAAACATGGGATACTATCACAGGATGGATTTTACATGTCGAATAAGATAAAAATAATAGAATTAGGATAATAGTAAATTAAGACGAAAATCAAGAACGACCAAATTTCGTTTTATAATTTGCCACGTAGAATCCACCCTGTGGAAGTGCCCCACATACTTTTTTTTTTATTAAAACCCTGTACATGTTTTGCTGGCGCTTTGTCCGAGTCTCGAAACGCGTAACAGCATCATTCTTTTTTTTTCGAACGACACGCTGGGCACAACGCTAATTACTACGCTTTCACGCCTGCGTTAAAATCGGATAATAACGTAAGATAAGAAATATAAAGAGGTATATAGCGTAGGGTAGAGCACGTTACATTAGCAGCGGTAAATCAGAAAAACCCATGATACAACCAACACCATTTGAAAAAAAAAAAAAGAAAAACAAAAGAAAGGGTCCTCGAGGAATCTTCAGAGGTTCAGTCTCGGTCTTAAATTGTTTTTCTAACAATTACACGTCCTACTGATTGCACTTTGGATACGACGTTTCTCAAGAGACAACAAAACCGATACGGAGGTTGCGCAATCCTCGCGCGTGTGTGTGTTCACCTCTAGAACAAAATCGTAGAGCGTACGATATACATGTTCTGCAAGCAAGGATTTTACTATCGACATGCAGAGTATACTGACGAGAAATTGGAAACACCAAAAAGAAAAAAAAATAAATAAAGAAAATGCAACGTTCCAGAGACAAGATACGAGAGAGGAAGAACACAAAAAACAAATGAACACAGATAAGGTTCGTTGTGGTCGGTGAACTTTGAAACGGGGGGAGGGAGGAGTTTATCAGATCTTGTCTTAAAGTACGAACATCTAAAATTAATTAAGTACGCTATGAGCTACGGTCGATGACACACGCTAAAGTTGCAAAAAAATAAAAAAATAAAAAAATAGAGGGTTGCTTGCAGAATCACATTACGCTATCACGAGGGAAACGTATCTGCACTTGGAAAATAAATCTGAGTACGTGTGAGCCATGCAGTGAAAAGATCTCATTAAATATGGCTCACCTTAGGCCCCCCGTCGGTGGCCGAACAGCCCCGCAACATACGTGTTTTCAACGTTACTCAAGTCCAACTCCCTTTTTTTTTCGTTTAATTAACTCTATGTGGAATCACGTGTTCATTAGAAACAGACGGTAGAAAGTTTCAAAAATTGATATATACATGTCACGCCCACAAAGAGGGTGTCCCGCGAAATTGTTTATTAAACCCTTCACTGCGAACAGCGCCTTTAGGCGTTTCTTCCATTCGTTGTAAACAAGAAATTGCCATTATTTCATCGTAATTCTAAGTACGTTTCATTCATGAAAACCGCAGTTGTTAGATTTTATAAAATTTATACAAACACAATTGGATGTTTTTTTTTTGTAAATTTGAAAAAACGGTTCGCAGTTAAAGGGTTAAGCAGCTTCGGGAATAGAAAACGAGCGATCACTGTTTTTTTACGTGATACTGGCGATAACAATAACTTGAATTTCAGAAACTTTCCAAGATACGTCGGTTTTCTCTTAAGGCTAACATCGAATCGTAATCGGCCATTGTATATATGTATACATAATAAATGTATGTAACAATTTTTTTACAATGAGTCGTGTTGACAGAAGAACTACCCCCACCCCTCCCCCCTTTGTGTTCTATGTTTGCATAATAGATTGTTAGAAAAACAATTTATAAGTAACAATTTTGTGAGAGAAGTGTGTTAAAGAAATATCGCCTGTTAGTTTGCCTTATGATCCTAAAGCTACAGCCTATTGTCCAAGCAAGCTCTGGTTTCTGTGTGTGTTAGTCAAACACGAAAATTGAATATATTTCTTCCCTCTAAGAAGAGGAATGGAAATCTGCTATCAGACTGTTGGCCAATGTATCTTCTTTGATACGCCATTAAATGCAGAGTAACGTGTTTTCTTTTTTTGTTTTTAAAGTGAAGAAATATTTCAACTGTGCCTCGAGAACTAAAAACAAACCAATGTTACATACGTGTATCTCTCGACTAATTATACAGCGTGGATATTAGCGTGATGAAGTCGTTAGAACTTCTTACACAGCTGGTGATTCTATGCATGTAACATTAATTTAAGTGTGCTTAAAAACAAATGTTAGTAATACGTACACTGCTGATCTAAAAGAGTGCAGAGTGGAGGAACCATAATACGCGTTACCACTGTAAGTCACGAGATATTTCATTTAACCACATGTATATCCTGTGTACGGCCATAAGAAAGATATTTGTTTCAACAGAGGTACGGTAATGTATAATAAGTTGTCACCAAATACCAGAGACAGAGAACAACCAACAGAGCAAGACAAAGATAAAGGTGTGTGTAAAAGGAGTGCTGAGTTACAGGTGGTCGTTTGAAATCGTACGAAAATGTTCCTGCATTACAGACATTGGCTTGATTTCAACATTAATCTAATAAATTCGAGAGGATCCTATTATTTGTTTTTGGCTAAGAAAAAAAAACCATTGAAAAATCATTTGAACTAGAAACAGTTGTTTTCTAATGTACTCAAATTTTGTGTACTCGTAATATTCTCGATGCAACCTCTAATTAAACGTTTATCAACAACAATATCAATTAATATTTTTGTTGTTGTCAAATGTTGACTGATCTAATCACTGTAACAAACACTAAGACTATTTGTTGTGATAATGTACAAGAAGATTTGGAAAACTGTTGCAGAAAGCTATAGCAATGTACTAACAGAATATGTACCCTCACCTCGATCACTTTTAACTAACTACCAATGAAAGCAATATCTTGAAAGAACTTTTTGTATTGTTGGGTATAAGAGTACCGTGTAACCGATATAATCTAAATATATTACTTCGAAATGCAAGTAATGGATATGGTAAAGGGTACAGGTAATCACAATGTAAGCAGTTACATTTAGATCCTCTGAGAGGGTTCCTGGAGATGCTGGGAGGTGGAACAGCAGGAGGCAGGTTGTTCCCCTGAGGAGTTGCAGGTGCCGAACCAGACCCTGCTTGCTTCTGTTTGTCTGAAACAACACTCATTGCTCATATCTTTGAATAATCCGTGCCTTTAAATGGCCCTTTTTTCTTCATCTTGCTATTTTACACATTACTTATATATCTATTGTATTTTAATAACACTTTGCACTTTCAGTGGCATAAATGCATTCCAGAGGATAACTACACCTTTTCAAATGCTAATTTATGTACGGACAAAACATTTATCATATGTAGGTAAGTTACAAATACGCATAGTATATCTATCTATGGTTATAATTTTAATATTCATCGTTCACACCAATAAAAGATACCCCTGAAATACATTATAATTTATAATGTCATCCTCCACCTATTGTTAGATTGTAATGCAAAAGCATTGTAACACAACCACATAAGCGATAAGTCAATAAAATTGTTCTGCATATGAGTAGATTAATAAATCTGTGATCGAGTGCTAAAAAAACAAGTTAAACAAGTGTACACATGTGAAGGGTAAATGATATTGCTGTGATAAATAAACGTTGCAAAACGTATCTACCAGGACATAATGTATTCAATTTGAATATTAATGCTTTAATAATTCTGTCGACCGTTTCAAATTTTTTTTTAAACCTTTGTCCATAAACAGAACTTTGTAATCACATCAGTACTTCGTGCATTATGTTAAGGTAGATAGAAACTATTGCAATTAAAAGAGAATAAAACCTTGTAAAGTCTGTTCAACTTTAAAAAGAAAACCTACCCTGGGAGTTGGACATGAACAGGTTGAGTAGCGAGGTAGTACGGCGGGAAGCCTTGGTGGCTTGTGCATGTGACAGTTCTCTATCCCTTTCATTCAGTCTTTCGTTTTCTTTTTCTTGTACCCTACCCTTTTCCTCATCCACCCGATTACCCTCCCCTTTTAATCCCTGATCTTTTTTTGAACTGTGAGTGTTACCAGCGACTCCTGTTTCTCCATTGGCTCCTTTTGATGTTTCCTTAGGTGTCTCAACATTGCTATCCGATTGCGAATGACTGGTTGTGTCTCCTATACTTGTCATAACTTCTTCGTATTCGATTATATCTAATTCACAGAGAGATTATGTAAAGAATATTAAAGCTTCTATCCGTACTGTTTTACAAGATATGTTTACCTGGCTTCTCGAAACCTGTGTATTTGCTTTGAACAAATTGTTCTAATAACTTGTCCACCGTCATGTCCAGACACTGACGTTTAAAATCGATATGGACCTGGCCAACTTGTTCGTGATTAGTTTGCAAGACATCTGCATAGATATTTAAAAACTCCTTCATGTGTTTCAAGTGTGTCTCCTCTACATCTTGGAATCGCTTAGCAATTAAAAATAAAGTTCCATTAGTGATATGCATAAGTGATTTCTCAGAGATTGGAATAAAATAAATAATTAGGATAAGTACTCTGCAAGCCTGAGTCATTTTGGTCTGAAAATCGTTTCTTATAACCATGTATTTGTCCACCAATGTTTTATAATCGTCCTGTGCTTTTTTGAACTTAATCTCTGCTTTTTCTAATTCTTTTTGACTGGCATTATCTTTCTTTAGCTTTTCCAATTCAAGACCCTTTTGCATACGCATATCTTTCGCCTTTTGCAAAGTCACTGTAATGCTTTGTATACTTTGTACAACTTCCAAAGTGGACGATTCTTCTTCTTTTACCTGGATATTATTTATTTTACAATTTTTAGTAGTGATTGTTAATTCCAAATTAGAGAGTGTTACAAAGTGGCATGTTAATTATTAATTAGATATTTTCAAATAATTACTTATTGCACTGATTTGATAAGCATTATCTTTATATCTTAGCAGACACTACTGTCTGAGAGAACTAGTGACCCGGCTGTGGGCGGATACTGATAAGGTATGAAATATATGCAATGTGATTCATAATACAATACAATACAATATACAGTTGTAAAGTAATTGTAGCAAATAGTAAAAGATTTACATTTTTAGATACTACAAAATTACAAGAATTAAATTAACATTAGTGTTATTTTATTATGAAAATGTGTTCATACAAATTTATCTTATATATCTATGTACACGAATTATAAACAAAGTGTTACATACAGCCTTGTGCTTTTTGTGCAGTTCATCTGCATATTTTGATACATCTTTTATTAGTTCAGTGACCCTTTGGGCCATCTGCAAGTGCAAGCCTGCAAGTTTTTCTGCTGCACCCCTTAGAGCAGCCCAAACAGGTGCAAATGTTCCTTGGGTACTACTACTATTGCCAACCTGCTTGGCTACTTTACTCAGAAGCTTGTAATTGTTTTCTTCTATGGCTGATCGTTCTTTTAAAAACTCAGCCAACTCCTTACTCGCGACCACACCATGCTTCATGTTATGATATAACACGTCAAATCCATTATTCTTTTCGCCCTTGAATCATAAGAAAAAAAGATTTACACTCAATTTTACGAATTTTCAACACGAGTTCGAAATAATGTTTATGCAGAAGAGCAAAAAAAATTCCATCTACAATTAGTATATCTCAACTGAATGAGATATACTAAAACCATACTTAAGACCACTTAGCCACTTAACACTTGAACCCTGATCATGCTGTAAACTCGAGCAGAGCAGAACTCTTGAGTGTCATCGTCACAATAAGCTGTTATTATATATTATTGCTCTTGTCATCCTATTGAATGTATTACTTGCCATGTATGACCCATTGCTTAGTTCTTACTGTAGACTTGGTGAACAAATAACACTGAATATTCTTCAAGAAAAATACAATAAAATCCATCCATAAACATAAAAATTCGTTTAATAAAAAAAAAATACAAAGTTAAAAGCATCTTTTATTTTTCCATTGCTGTAAAAGTAATATCATTAGTGACTAATTAAGTACATTTTTAAATATCAACAGCACATCCTGTGTGTAATAATCTTGAAGAGATAAAATTTCAAGGGAAGTGAAAGGAAGTAATAGCTATCTTATCTACATGGAGCTTTGTCAGGAAGAGCAATGTCACATCTTCTAAAAAAAATCAGCATAATCACATGAAATGTGTAACTTTTTAAATTAAAAAAATTGTTCCTGTCTATGCTGATCAATGAGTTATAATAGCTATTTTAATTATAACATTAGTAGCTTTCCTTAACATAAACATATATAGATTTAACAAATTCTAACTAACTGTTGGTTTAAAGGATATGAGTCCACGTTAACATATATCATTGTAAATTAAAATGAAATGCTAAAAATTGTTGATCCTGGAAGAATCTAACTGAGTTAATAACATAATTCTGGAAAAATGGTAGCAGGTATCTTTAACAGAGTCAACAGTTGCACACCCTTCTGCGTTTAGATTCTATGTAAATACAGTGTCAGTCAAAAGAAAGTTTAAACTTCTTGTTTCTGCAAAACTATTGAAACTATCCTTAAAATATCTACATATCATATCTTTAACACATCTAAAAGGCTACATGCTTTACCAGCCGATACTCAAGGTATAGTGTTTTAAACCCCATGTTTAATGAAATACTTTGCATTCACTCTTGTCATTCTAAATAGAGGACAGTCATTTTTACACACGCACATGTTATTGTCCGGACCTCGTACAATGTATATCCTTCAGATCAATTAACTATCATTGAAAAATCTGCCTGTCTATTAAATCGTTCTTGGCCTTATTGGTACGTTCTTGTTTTAAACTTCCTTACAACCGCCACTGTACGTGTCAACGTGCGATCGAGTGAGCGTTCCTCCGTTGCTTTTTTACCAGCGGAGACGACACGGAGGCGAGATGACAGGGAGAGAGGTGAACGCGTAACCTTGCATTCGCAGGAGAGAAACGAAGAAGAGACAAGCATGCCGCCGCGTAACACACAGCAAAAAAAAAGAGAGAGAGATGAACGCGAACGACCATGATAAGGCGAAGGGAA
>NW_015374114.1:50420-75238 GCF_001272555.1 Dufourea novaeangliae | reverse complement strand
TCCCCCCCCCCCCCCGTACATAACCTAAATTCGACGAGGATGACATTCTAGGATAAATAACTGGGAAGACACTCACCCAAAAGAAGTCGGCGAAATCCACAGTCATGTTGGAACCGTGATCAGACCATCATAATTTATCTTCTGATGTATCAGGCCGCACTGCACCGTTAATAACGAACCATTGACACACACATATATATGTACACACACGGTACTATAGACGACGCAACCGTTTGAGCCGTACGACGAGACGTAACTCAATTTACAACGAACTACCGACGTAACGTTTTCGTGCTTGGACGTTTCGAGCAGAACGAGCGCGCTCGACCGCGGAGACACGGGTCAACTTTATTTCAACTGTCTCCCTCGTTCGTCAGACTCTCCTTGTCCTCCTCTCTCTCTTGTAAATGACACCTTGCGCCATCTTCCGTCGAGAGTCAGAACTATTAATGACTAATGATGGTCAGTAAAACAGACATACCTTTCATAATTTTTTTTATACTACTTAAATCATTTATGTAAACGGGTAAAAACGAAATATATGAAGAACAGAATTAGTAAGGTTTTATGTTTTCCATAACATTTGTGTTACTTTTAACGTATATATTGAGGCTTGACATCTTCTGCACTGAAATTACGAAAATCTGTTCACATGATTCTGCGCCTCAGTTTTGCATCGAAACTGCAAGAGGTGTTGCAGAGTACAGACACAAATCACAATTTAGCTTTCATGTCGCCTGTTCTATCGTAATGTACATGTTAACTGTTTCATTAAACAGCTTCTCCTCACATTATGCAACTAGTGTAACACGCGCTCTATTAAGAACCGATCGTCCACTTCCGGTAACGCGGTCGGAACTTAACCTACGATTACATCGCCAAACAGATAACCCTTTCACCTCGATTGGACGTTTGTAGTGTGCAACGTAGTTAAGAGTTTTACCACTTTCGAACAACGGCGCTACTAAAAGCTCAGGGCCGAGTATTTTTTTTTGGTATCCGAGAAACATCCCCTGATTTTTTTCTTCGGATATCTGTTTCTGAAATTGTTCAACCGAATGTTGTGTTCCCATTAAAAAAGGACATATGAAACTGATGTAATTTCGAAGATAACATGTATAAAAGACAGACCAATGCAATTGCAAATGTATTGCTATTTAAAATATGCTACCAGATTACGTGGTACTGTACTGGATAAAGATACTCTAGCTTCTAATACGATTTATATTCTGTCAGTGAATATTGCATGTCAGAGAGTGAAATAATTGACCGATCGGGTAAAAATGCACAGTGATAACGGGTTCAAAACGAGATAGGAAAATTCGAAAGGGGCGGCAGTGACTGCGAGAAAGGTCGGAAGACGGGGGGCGTGGCCTCGAGTAATCAGCTCAGGGTAGACCAGTGTCCTTGCGCATATCCAGTGGCTATACGTTACACATCTACGACAGCCACTCACGTGTGTATCGTATATACGGAGAAGAGAGAAGTTTCGAGCGTTATCAATCACTCTCCTCGCTGGACCGAAAAGGTGCATCCCATCTCGGTGGCCGTCGATAGGTAGAACGACCCAGTTTTTTCCCGTGGTTCGAGGGATCACGGCGATGCCCGCGAATAAGGGGAACCTGTCGACGTCTCACAAAGAAAAGCCCGGGAACGGTCTGACGAACGCCGCTTCCAAGAAGAAGAAACGCTGCCCCGTTAAGCATAAAAAACATTGCAAGCAATATCTGGTGAGTGAGCCGAAACAAACGTTAATTCATTGCAAGCGAACGGCCATGTTGCTGATCGAGTCGAGTTCAATCGAGTGCGATACGACCGCGTCGTCTTGTGTTCCGTACAAGCTCCTGTATTCGAACGTGAATAAAGTACCGAGAATGAAATAGTAGTGCACCAAGATGAATGATTAACGTTCTTCCTGTTTGTTTTCCGTTTCTCGTTTCGACGACGGAAATGTTCGATTGTGAGTGGAATTCGCAAGAGTCGTCGCGTAGTAGTAGAGAGAAGCAGGTTATGTGTCCCAGATGGCTCGAGTTGAAACACGATAGGGTTTGTTCACCTTTACCGATGCATGGTCGAAGTGTTACGGGTTTTTAGCGATCGATCCGGCGCAAGCATGCCTTGGTGCCGGTTACGATGCAATTTTCATTTGAAGTTCCTCTTATGATTTAACGCGTCCCCCTCCGTCTGAAAACAACCGCAGTAATTTCCAAAGTCTCTGGTACGTTTCGAGTCTTTCTGCGTGATAGTCGGATTTTTCCCTTTCGACGCGATAAATTATTCATCCGCCGGTAATGTTTGGTAACCGCTTATCTCGTACCGATTTGCTTTCCATCTTCTCCGCGAAACGACCAGCCTCTTACCAACATACACGCTTAACTGGTTTAGAAAATTTCAATCTTCATCAAAGTTCCATTTATTATTTTTCTTTTATTTCTTTTATTTTTTTTACCTCGATGGCCTATCAATCTTTCCTGATGTTCCTATCGATTTTTAATTTTTCCTAACCGCGAGCGTCGAACTCCACGGTGAAGTTGTCCATTATCTACCCGGCAAAGTGCAAATCGATACGAGATAAAATCCACGAACTGGAAATTTTCTGCGGATTTTGAATCACGAGGGACTTCATGCAAGACGTGTAATACTATTAATCCGCGAGCACATCGCAGTGACTCTGATCCTTCCGTATCCTACTTGTATAATGTGACAATATATAAACAACGTTTGTTAAATACATCATTTGAATGTTTTACTTTTTTTACGGGACCTGCATTCGAATACCACCCCATTCCCGACCATACTTTAGTGTATGTACCTCCGTAGCACCTGTACAAATTATTCCTTTACACGTAACTGTCGAGCACGTTCGTGGTTGCGTGCCTCCATTGCTAACTATGTACGCGGTGCACACATATATACAAACACATTGATGGACAATTGCATAGGCATTTCGTGTCGTGGCCACTGGTGGCTACGCGAAGGCGCATCATTGAATTACCGTGCTGCTAAAAAGTACGCACTAGAATCACTTATGTGTAGACTGCAGATGTTTATGCAAATTTTCGTTTCTTTAAGTTATTTCAGAAAAACCAGAATCTATGAAAAAATTAATATTATCGATTACGAGATTCATCAAGTCGAGAATAAAGTAAAAACTCAATTAAAATCGATCGAACCTTTTTCATCTGAATATGTTCTATACATTTGCATAGTTCAAACTTCAATACAGTGTAAAGAGTAACTTTATTCAGGTTTCTACTGTACTTGAGGTCTAATGAAGCCCTTAACAGACTAAAGTTACATCTGCAGTGTATGCATATATGTTTCTATTTCATGTTCTTTTGTACGTTGTACTTTTTAAGTTCACTCGAAGCGATCCTTGGCGATTTCGAGCGGTAACGTACTTCGTTAGTCGAAACTAGGGGAACCGTTGAATCACGTTCAGAATAAAATCACGAGGAACGCAAGGAGCGGGCGATAGATAGGTCTAGCCCGTAGTATTAGCAACTTAGGAGGCACGTATTGATTTCTAAGAATGCCAAGAAAAAGAGGTTGGTGCTGATTCGGCGAGAACAAAAGACGACACCAATTCCACTTCTGTAGCCCACTTGAACCACTTGCTATTATGTCTCGTAGGCGCGGAAGTTGGCAAAGCCGTATTGGCTTACCTACGTGAAAAGAATCCGGGGGACACCTCTACCCTTAGTTTTCTAATTCCGTACGAAATGTGTAAATGACGATCATGGGACGCCCTTTAAATCAAAAGACCTATTACAACGGTTGGATTAATATACTCTATTAGAGTGTGGCAGTGTATTTTCTTTTTTTGGTGGTATGTTATTTTATTTAATGTCTCACTATTAGGATTGATTTGCTGGCTCCATACCGAGCCTGGTTGAATAATTAAAATGTATGGCGGTCAGTGTTGTTCAATCATCGCATTCGTCGATCGTTCGACGCCTCGCACGGGATTGATTAAAACATGAAGTTGGAAAAACCGTAGAATTATTGAAGTAACAAAAAAAAAGATAAATAAATGCACAGTACGCGATGCACACCTTTTTTTATTTTACGATCGACACTGACGAGCGTTGGATGGAGACGTAATTCATGCAATTCGAGCAGGTGCCGTTCGCTGCTACAGCGAACGGAAGCGGAAGTCGAACGTAACTTATCGTCTGTGTGGATACACATATACACGCGAACGCGCATGCACGAGTGCGTGAGGGTTCGTTTAAACGCGACACTGCCTATATATTGAAGTTCGCGTGTCGACGTACAGTTTCTTTCATTCCTGGATTGGCCCGCTACCCATTACCGGCGAAATTAAACCCGTTGACACGTCACGTGTTCGATCGATTCGAATTTAACACAGTTCCCTCCCGGGGCGAAAAAAACCGTTAATTATCCGGTTAACGCTCGAACAGTTCCAGTTTGGAAAAGTTAAACAGGGATTAATGAGGTTTTTGTTTTTGTTTGGAATTCGGTGGGGCTTATAATAAGAATAAAGAAATTTCCGTCAATGTGACGATACCAGAATCGTGCCCATCCCTCCTTATAAGGAGGTAATACTGTATCGTAAGGTTTTCGTGAGAACTGCCTTAAGTTAAAATGGAGAATTCCGTAAAAATTGTTTAGTTCAATTTAGTATCTTTTGTATTCGAATATTTTACGCAAAAAAATAAATGCACGAAGCGTAGATTAGAGGTGCCGCTAATGATAAGATTATCGACAATTCGATATATCGATAATATTATTAAGATACGTTGAATTAAACCTAAAGTGTTATTATGAAAGATACATAACGTTACGTTATAGTATAAATTTGTGTTCCAAGTGAAACATTAATTTTCTAATACAGGACAGATTCTACCCTACAAAAGGACGAGGTTACAACCAAAATACACTGATATGCTTTTTGTAATAAGCTAAAATGAGAGTTAGTAGAATCTGAATGATAAATTTATTACACATTGCATTCTACTGTGATCATTCCTATTCGCCTTATGGTCGATACCTTAACGTTATTATCGATATATCGATAACTATCGATGATCGTTCGCAGCACCTCTAGCGTAGATTCGTGTGTACCGTGCAACACCGAACCACGAGTAAGCTGCTCGAAAAGTTTTCGAAACGGTCCCGCCGAGTCTGGTTAAACATCGTTACAAAAGGTAAAGGAAATTCGCTCTATTTCGCGATCCCTATTGTTCGTGCCCGGAATACCGTTGCTCGGTCGCGGTGCGAGATAACTTCTCCTCCCCTAACCTCCTCCCGGAAGTTCGGCAACAGCCATTGTCCGTCCGGTTCCACTAATTCGCTGACGATCACCGATAAGTCGTTGAAAAATAGGCGTAGACGTCGCGACGCCCGTCTAAAGATTTTAATTAACCCACTTGCGCGCCTGCATAGTCGACGACCGGCTGCCTCCGGGGCTCGGGCTCGTTTTTAACGAGGTGTGGGCGAACTGCCGCGGAAAGGGAATTAAATCGAGCTGTGCGGCGTCTGCTCTTTGTCAGATATCATAATGTCCTATAATTTCATTACTTTTTTTTCTCTTCCCACTCTCCATCTCGCAGCCACTGGATCGGACTCTCTAGTTCAATTAACCTCAAAAATTGAAACGATGATTAGCCTCGTCGCGGTTGTTCATAACGCCGGACGAGTAATGAAATTCGAATGCACACCTTCGGGTCGCGGAATTTTGGTTGTTTCTGCGGTGTAATTATTTTCCCTGGTCGCTGATGAAACCAATGGCCTCCCTCCCGTATGGACGAAACATCAGTTAGAAACTGTTGCAACGACGAAGTTTGTTCGTCGCGAGCTCACGGTTTCTGGGCAACAACAGAGTTATACGTGAAACTTCACCTGTCGTACATTATAGAATACACGATACACGGGATATAGTGGTTTTCACTTTTATCAGAGAAATCCTCAGAATCTCTCTCCGAGACGTAGCGGTTCGATAGAATTGAAAATAAAGCTCTGTGAAATCAATGGATTTTCGCGAAATCGAGGTCTCGCTGGGAAAACTTTTATAGAGTACTTTCTGTTTGTTTTTCCGTTGGACGGTAAGGGGTGGCGGGAGGGAGAGGGGAAAGAGCCCGAAAATATATCTAGAATCTCTTCGCCGCGTCGAGAATAACGGCAGTTCCGCTCGTGTAACCGGTATTTACCGATCCGGAAATTACTACCTGCAGTCGGTTGACTCTCCGGCCGAGAAGATGGAGCCAGGATACCAAACGTTGGTATTATTCTCGTCCAGTGTCGAGAGGCAGAGAATTATCCCGGTGGAAAAAAATATGGTTCCGGTTGTGTGGTTTCGTGGAGAACCGAGAGTTCGTGTTTTCGAGATCCTTTAATGACTTTAAAATATGAAACTGCATTATTCCTCCCGATGATTGAGGGGTCTCGCGTTTCCACGGAACGGTATCGACGGATGGGACAGAGTAATACTGTGTGGATTTAGTACAGCGATATTAGATACCTTACTGAGAGGTTAATACACCGGTATTAGATACCATACTAAGTAGGTGATCCTCCAGTTATTCTTGAGCAGTGTATTTATACCGCAATTTTGGAATTATTAAAGACACACGCGTTCGATTGCTTCGCGGTACCTGCAACAGCATTCTCTCTTGTGTTACACGGTCACTTCGATGTACGTTACTTTGTCCGTTCCATTTCTAGTACACTATAGTGAAGTCTCGATAAATGTTCGGAAAGTTTTCTACGTTAGGTGCTTCTGCTTCATCTGCACTATTCGGCTGGCTCTCCTTGGAACCAATCAAGTGAGTAATTTTAATGAGACAACAATATAATACAACGATAACACTTTTATTTTTGGTTATTTTGTTATGGAAATTCTCTATTAATATATTGTAGAGATTTTTCTGAATGTAATGATACCAAACGCGATGTAATTTTCGATCTTTGTAATTTATTAGAAGTGATAATGAAAGAAAATTTAGTTGACACGAAATAAGTAAATATGATCCAAAGTATATCGTGTTTGGTATCGTTTTAATCAGAAAAAGTCTCGCCGGTGTGTTATTAAAATTTTCATTGGAAAAGTACCAAAAATAAAGCAAGGTTTCATCGTAGCCGTTAGCGTTGTCACACTGATAGCGCAGGCGTTTAATTTCTTCTCGATAAAGGCAAGCTGTGACGAGCTCGGCCCAAAACTTATCTGCTACGGAAAGTGTGTCCCTTTACGATAACTGTTCCAAAACGGTCTGCAATTTCCCGAATTAATCGCAAGTTGACTTTTACTCGAGTAACCGTGACAAACGAACCACAAGAAGAAACACGTGAACAAGGATTATTTTGTTCTAGCCACAGAAACACATATTATATTCCACTGTTATACTCGTAGGGCCCAAATTTGGTAACGTGTCACGAGACAAAGTGGCGTCCCATCGAAACTTCTTTTCGTTTAAAATAAGGGAATATGGCGCGCAAGAAAACTAGAGGAAGGTAAGAAAAAATGCCTGCATCTGAATATTCCATAGGAACGTTCCTATCCTCCGTTTGGATGTCGAGCTGCTACTCTCTCTCTCTCCTTTTCCACATGGGTCTTGTTAGAAGCATGTCGAGATCCCAAAAATTCGTGCCTGCATACTCGATAGAACTGCCCCCCCCCCATGCTCCCAGTCGCAAATAGTTCGTTGGATGGTACATAAAATTCAACGCTTTATCCTTTAGCTTGCACGCCACGTCCACGTGGTCCCATGAATATTTATGCCGGGTAAGGTAAGTATTAATTTCGCGTGTCGACCACACACACGCGTGTGTGTTCCTTCAACACTGGTCCGCCACGCGATAACAGTCCCCCCGGAATTCCACGATAATTGCTTATTAACGCTCAAGGAACTTTCACTCCAAACAGAAAGAGACCAGAGGTGAGATCTTTCGATCGCTCGTTTCTCAAGGACCGATCGATACCCGGGATCTTTCCATCGAGAAAGTGATCACCCGATAGAAAAGTGTTCCTCGGTTGGCAGGATGTGCACCAATAGGGCGCAGCGACTAGGGGTAGTTTTTCCGTCTGGTCTGGCCGTCCACACGGATTTATTGCGCCCTCGTCCTCGCGGAGGCCGGTTTAATGCCGGTTGGCTAACAGAAGACACGAGAATTCGGGATTATTTGGGTCACGGATACGTTATTTAACGCACACGCCGCGGAGAGGAACCGTCTACGTGCCTTAGGCGAAGTTCCCTCGGAAAACCGAGTCGTCCGGGTCGATGGTGAACGCGACGATGGTGGTCGTGGGATGGTTGGCAGGCGTGTCCCACCAACGAAAATAAGTGTTTCGAGGGCGAGGAGGGGGACTAAATAGTATGTATTACCGTGGCTTTACGTAATCGGCCGCGATCAACAATCCCATCACCCCCAAATATAATTCGAAACCCGCGTTAGGACATCCGGACGGTCAGGTTTGCGGTGTAAGTTCGTTCGTTGCTACCCTTACAGTGGAGGGGATTTGCAGGGTTTAACAGAAATAACACAATTAATATCATCGCGGTCCTGTAGTTGTTGCTTCGTGACGTCACAGAGATGATGATCATTTAAGTGGTGCACAATGAACAGGATACGGCCCTCCAACGATTACGAATTTTGCATATTGGTTAACTATGTTTGCCAGCGTTCGCCGTTTTGTTCACGCCAGGTGATCTGGCCAAGAGATGAAATGTAATGTTTTTTTTTTTTTCGGATTTTCAGGGCGGATCAGAATCTCGGATAGACGGTTCGAGTGGCAATCGAGGGCCAAGACGTGTGACTTTACGGGTCCGGTTGCCCGGATATTAGAAGCCCTGCCCCGCTTACAGATAGTTCAGGGGATATGTGACCCGGTGATTCAAGGAGAACGGATGTCAGGCTTGCGTGAATCGATATTCAACTGTGCAAGGGATCACAAGGTGCTTACCCTTTTTACATCTTTGAAATCATTGCGACATCATAATTCTTCCATATTTCATGGAAACATGGACAAGGGATGTTTTTATTTTATAAAGGAATATCGTGAACACTGACTCACGGATTGGAATGAAACCTGGTGGGTTTATGGAGTGGTTCAAAACAAGAATAACGGTTTGTCTCGTTCGTGACTCATCGTCCTTTAAGGGTGTGAAACTAATTTCAAAAGTTAAATCGGCAGTCCCACATTTTCGTATATAACTTTTAAAGTACAAGGCATAGAAAAAATATTTGAAACAAATTTCTAACGGTACAGTAAGCGCTATGAACTTAACAAAATTTTGAAAAAATACCTTTTTCTTGAAAAAAATGTTTTTTCATTTTTTCAATGTTTCGTTAAGGCAAGGTGGCAGGGCGTATTATACTGTTAAACTCTTGTTCGAAACATTTTGTTTTATCTTTTGTACTTTAAAAGTTACATGCCAAATGGGGGATTGCCTATTTGACTTTAAGGTTAGTTTTCATACCATTAAATGGCGCGATTGGGCACGAAGAAAACATACCGTTATTTATGTCTCGAATCACTTTATAAATCGCCAAAGTTTTATTCCAATCCGCGAGTTCGCGATGTTCCCTTGTTAGCGAGTACAGTTATTTTGAATTTGTGACCGAGTGATCGTGAAACACCGGCGTTCACTGAATGTTAGTCACGACTGGCTGGCATCTAGCAGTAATCATGAGTCTGATGTGTTTTAAGAGATTCAACGAAAATTACGTAATTTACCATTCATTTCAATTCAGAGAGTACAAAGAAAAAAAAACTATCGGACAGAGCCGATACGTTTTGCCGTGGTAACAGGGGGGGGTTGATATTGGGTTCCGCGAAAATGAATGGCCGTCTGGAACGTGTGCTTGGCCACCTAACAGTATACACACGTTGAAGGATATAAAGTAGCAAAGGATTTCTACGAAATTGAAACGGATGGTAATGGGCGCAGTTTTAATTCAAGTATCCACGGCACAACGGGAATTACGCTACGCGTGAAACAACGTAAATTGATAATTCGTTTCGCGGGGAACCCTAATAATTCACAATATTTTCCGTTGACCGAGTTTCTCCGATCGCCAGAAGCGCCTTCCCCGGTGGTGCCTCGATCTTTCGAGGCTTGATCCGAAATGTAACCAATTTCTCGTGGCATAAACCGTCAAACGATCGAAGGTCAATCCTGCATCGGCCATTTTGGACAAACATTCACGGTCGACACAGTTCGCCTAAACATTGCCTCTACCTCCCTCCCAGTTAATATTGAAACGGTCCGCGATGAATTCCTCGAGCGTGTCCCGCTCCTTTTGAATTCGAGCATCGGCCGAATATTTCCGTGTCTATTCGAAAAATCAGCGTTCCGCGACCCGGCGTTATCGGCTGCGTTTTTAGAAATAAAAAACAAAAAAGAACCCTGGCCCGTGCCACGAATTTCGGTCCGCGCGTCCGTCCCGTGTCTGGCTCCTGCGATTCGTCTCGTTTCGCCATTGTTCTCGTCGTTGAGAGTAATCGAGGACCACGAAAAATCCTTGAAATCTATCCCCCCACCGAGGGTGAAACTCCCTACTGAATTATCGGCATAAAGGGGCCTCCGAGAATTCCGTATCTGATGCGTGTCTGTTTCGATTGTCTGTGTCTCCTTTTCAGTCTGCTAATGGCTTGGTAATTCCCTGAACCGTATACGATCTGGAAGCGATAGAGGATATATTTCGATGTCCATCGGTGTTCCTTCTTCTGTAATTTTGTTTTAGAGGGGGAGCGGGGGAATGAATCCAGTTTCATATAAAAACTATGATCACAGAAGATCTGCTTTTGACAAGATTATATATGAATTAGCCTCTACTTTCACACCATTTGCACTCCTACGAGATTGTTTGGGTTTAAAGCGATATGAAAATTGTGACAATTGTCAGACGATCGATCTTCCTGAACTAAAGGCTTCGGTTGATAAATGCAAACCAAACTGCTGTGTCCAGAAACGAAAGAATCTGTTAAAGCTGTGTATTCGTCAAAATACCTGTCGATTTCCAACAGAACAATACATTCGATCGGCGAGCACTTGTAACTATAAAACGGAAATTCCGAAGACCATCGACAAGTCGAATGAAAATTACATACCAACAAGAATCCTACAAGCCAAAGTACTTATTCCAGATCCTCAATCTGTACACCGTAAAACTCACATGTCGACGCGCGGACCATCCTTCTCGATCGTATTACGAAACGAGCACGTCGTTTACGAAGAAACGTGTTAGCAGTCCACGAATCGGTCCAAGAATTATTATACAGGATGGGTATACTGCAGTGTCGTTGGATTTTCACGAAAGTCGCTTCGAAACGCCGCAAAACGCGCCTATATCGTGCAGAAGGGAAGGAAGGGGAAGGCGCGCGCGATCGCCGCAGGAAGGTTAGCAGCGTCGCGACGCTGGCTCGACATCGTGGCGCCTGGCTACGCGAATGGGACGACTAACGACCGAACGACTGAGAAGGATGCACGATCGAGAGACTGCCCGTGTAACGTTCCCTAGAGGCGGGGGGCGAGTGAATCAGCAAGGAAAGATAGATAGAGAGGGGAGATCGAACGAAGAGAAGTAAGCGTCGCGGAAAAGTAGAAAAATAGGGGAACCGGAAGACCGAGCCGGAGGGAATTTCACGGAGAAATCGTGTACTCGGTAAATGCATCGGCAAACAGAGAGCAGACCTAGAAGGGAAAGGGGAGGTTTGGTATTCCTGTGTGTGACTTATTGCTGGAAAAAGGGAAACGGTATCGAGAATGTATCGGAATTTTTTAACAGAGTCAAAGGAAAGGATTGGACCCGCGAGAGTGGAGAAGGAGAAGGGAGCCGAGGTGAGGACTCCTCCACGTGAAGTCGACAAAGGGGGATCAGACTACTCCCATCCACAAAGGTGATGCTCTGAGAAGGAAGTTACGATTAGATGCCAGGGGGATGAACGATAAGAAACTGGCGGTGTTGGAAGGCGCCCCTCGTTGATAGAACTCGAGATCACCTGAAATATTCGGTCTATGGCTCGCCCTGCTGGGGGATCGCAATTCGAAAATTGGTATACATATACGTACCTGTGGGAAACGTTATAGAAAATGAACGTTGCTGGAGCGACGGTAGAGAGTCGGGCAGTGGGGGGCGAATGGACACAGAAAAACCCCTAAGTACATCAAGAGATAGACAGACAGAGGACACAGGGTGGTAAAAGAGCGAGATACAACTGACGAGCAGGTAGTACATACACGATTACAAAGAAGACATAGAACGAAGATAGAAGACTGAATTGGGGGGGGGGGTAGAATCTAGCTGGGAGTAGAAGAGAGACAGGAGACTGAATTGGGGGTAGAATCTAGCTGGGAGTAGAAGGGAGACAGAGTCGATCGCGGAAAAGGAGGGAAAAAAAGAACCTCGGAAAAAGGGAGAAACGTGGTCGCGTAAGATGAAAGACGGAGTGGGAGGCGGCGGAAGGGATGGTTAGATGACAAGGTAGGATGGGGGGGGTACAGAAGGGTGTACCTTTCTCGATAAATTCTCAGCAGAGGGTCTGTCCTCTGTACGTGGACACAACAAAGAGGAACGAAGCACGCTGGGGGGACAGTGGCGCCCCATCCCTCCTCCCTGGTGGTAGACGAGAAGAGAGGATCGCGAGGATCGTGAAAAAGAGGTGGAGTGTTGAAGTTCGATACGGCGGGGCGACGGGGTGGGAATGGAGGGAGACGGAAGATAGAATTCAGTGTGAAAGACGGTGCGAGCAAGCGAGTGAGCAAGAGATAGAGCGAGAGAGCGATAGAGTGGTGAGCAGGGAGTAACGTTGCGGACTATCGACCCGATCCCCCGGTCGGGCGCCTGCGCTTTTCAACGGACCCCCTTCTCCGTTCGTGGTCCGAGGCGTCTTGCCGGCGACGCGGCGCTCTACGCAACGTCGTCCTCGGTGCGACGGTGGTACCCCAACCAGTGCCTCTCACGATTCCGTTCTCGCTCTGCCCTCCGTGTCTCGTCATTCCGTTCGCATACGCGTCCGAGTGTTATACACCTCCTATGTACACACACAAACACACGTTACACACATATATATACACATACATGTATATATCATCGGTCGTTTGACATATACCATCTGTCTCCCGTTTTTTTTCTTTCTATCACTTTGCCTGCCTGTCCCCCCGTCTCTCCCATTTTCCGTATATCTCTATATATATATTTCCGATAATACGTGATCCATAGTTCGCCAAGAGAGACGAGCATACAGAGACACACATTACACACAGATAGACACAGACACACACAGAGGAGGGAGTGAGACAGCGCGCGTATAGTGAGAGAGCAATCAAAGAGCAAAGCCGGGTGGTACATACGGGTGTTCCGCGAGATCCCGTGGTCGCGTGCAGTTAACGTACAGGAAGAAGCTCCTACGTTCCGTCCGGGGGCACACCGCGCGTACACGCGAGCGCCCAGAAAGGGAGAAGAGGACACACACGCCATATACACGCAGATAGATCTGGTTCCTCCGGATACGGTGATTTTCTCAGCCGGTGTGAACAGAAACGCGCGACAGGCCACCTTGTGCCGCTCTGCGCTGAACCACGCACGATCCTTACGGCGGAAAAGAGAGAGACAGATACAGAGGTGTGGTGGAAGAACGCCGATTCCAACGTTCCAAGAGGAAGAAAGGAGGATCGACCAACCCGGTGTACGATTATTTAAGAAGGACCAGGAGGTTCCCGAGGACCGAGGATCCTAGGATGGAGTGGTAGGCCTTTGAAACGACGGCCCGCGCCCCTTTTCTTGCTTGTTCTACCGGGGGGGTGTCTCGTCTGCTTTCTATCCTTCGCTACGTTCGACCGTTTCCAACTTTTTCCCCCCTTGTGGCTCCTTCCTCGCGTCACGAGGGCCACACCGATGGGGGTCTGACGAAACTTTGCCCGTGGGTGTCGTGTGTCAGCCCAAGAGGTCCTGTTCCATCATTCCGTGGATGTCCTTGGCTCTCCTACTACGACCTTACTCCGTTTCCCGGTGGTTTCTTCTTCGATCCACGGCGAAGGCATTTTCCGTGTGTCTCGGTGTGTGTACACTACAGTCCATTCGTGGAATATCCCCCTTCTACCGAGAAGGTATCACCCCCTTGAACGCGTGTGTCCTTTGACCTTCGACTGCGTGCGAGACACCCCTTCCCTCTACCCACGATTTTAACCCTTTGTGCAAGGAGGCATCGCGCCGTGTTCGTCCCAGTGAAAAAACGAGTTTCTTCGCCGGAATATTCTCTATTCCATTCGGAGGAATATCCACCTGATCGGAATAGAAGTCACTGAAACGCCGGGAGGGTGGGTGGGGGTGGACGTGTGGCAAGTTGCGAGTTAATCCGTCGTTCGCGGAGCTAATCCGCCCGGGAGCCGGCGGAGCCGGGTAGCTTTCGACTGATGGCGGCACGGTATTCCAGGCGTATCAGAAAGCGTTGAATAACGCCGGAAACGAACGTAGACGACAGACAGACTGTGTACTGGTAGAGTAGTGTGTCGGTTGGTGGATTGGTGGTGGTGATCTCGTTTCACCGGGGTGGCGGACACGTCGTTCCGAGTGCAAAGGGTTAAAGTCCCGCTAAGGCTGCACCCTCTTCACCCAGGGTGCACCTATACGTCCCTCAGGCACCCCCCACCCTCTTCTACCCACGGTACTCACGTTATTTCTCTCTTCTTTCTTTTTCCATTCTCCCGGTTACGACACACACACACACACACATACACCGTCTCACGTTTTCTAACGTTCTGTGGTGGTGTGTCGTACTACACCCGGCGCTGCGTATTGCACACGCGCGCGTGCCCGCGCTTATCATCGTTCCACCGTCCCCCTCGTGTACGGACCTCTATACACACGTAACCTGTGTGTGTATGCCTCTCTACATACACGCGTCTATCCACGCACCAGAGGGAGAGAAAAGCCGGACGCCCGAACACACACCGTCGTATATCACCGAACACTGCCTTACCAGAAGGTAGAGGAAGAAAGCCGCTGGAGCTGAGAAGAAGGAAGTGAAGAAGAAGAAGGAGGTGGTGGTGGTGGAGGTGGAGGCGGTGGTTTTTAGTGGTGGAGGTGGTGGCCCGCGTAGTAAGAAGGAGGAAGTGAAGGAGAGAGCACAAGTGTAAGCCGACGCCGCGTCTACGGACACGCCGAGGAGAGCCCACGTTCCCCTCGGTAGGAGACCTCTCTCTCAACCTGGCCTGACGACCGTACCCACGTCGTCGTAACGGCCCCGTCGCTGCATCAGCGGCTGTGTGTCACTACTGTTCCACTGCCCCACACACCGCGGCCTCATGATTGGTTCATTCTGGAACCTCTGCCGTGCGTGCCCTTCAATGCCGATTGACAAGGTGAGAGAATGAGAATGACTGAGATAATACATTGCGTAGTCGACTCTGAAAAGGCATTTTTTTGGGGGGGGGGGATATGGGGATGGGATTGATCACTTATGATTGGAGTAATTGACGTTATAGAATTAGGTTTAGATATTTTGTAGTAAGACTCTTTATAGGAGATGATTTCTATCGATGAAGCCTATACCCACATGTCCTAAAAAGTTTCATTAAAATCGACGAAGTTGGGGTCCCCACTCCTTATTCGAGTAAGCCACTGCACAAGTATCCATCGATAGTATTTGTAAAATAAGAGTTACGATCTTCTCGAAGCTCCTTACCGATCTCACGATCCTTATCCGTAAGACCCTTTGATCGGGAGAGATAGAGAGACAGTATCGAGAGACACGAAACATCCGCATGAGCTTTTTTCGCTTGGAGCCGGAAAAGTAAGCGGGTTCCTCTTCCCCGGAGCATTTTTTTCCCTCGTCGATTTCACGAGTTTGCCATTCAGATTGTCGCCCCGGCGTCCCGTTGTATATACTTTATCCACCCGGGATACTGATAATATCTGTGTATCGGTGGTCTCTATGTACGATAGAGATTTTGTCAGCCGAGGAGGATTTGCGGGGGCTTTATCGGTTGGAGAGGGAGGGGGAGAGACGAAAAGTTTGGTTAGCGCTCGATTTCGACGATCCATTGTTCTTCCTGAACGTAGTCTGTTCTGTAAATCGGGGGAGTTCTTACGACATCGAGAACGTCGAAATATTCAAAAACTTCGAAAATTTTCGCGCTATCGCATCGGTTAGAAATATTCATTTGTTGGTGAAATCTATACTCTTCCTCTTTAATTTAATTTAATTACATTTTTTCCAATTTTCAATTTTTCGAGAAAGACAGCAGTATCTAAGATCATAAGCCTGACCTTGAAACAGTTAATGAGATCAAATAATTGTTTGCCAAGGGTCGATTCGTTCAAAAAATAATATTATTTTACCATAAAAATTGGAGTCACTCGATCCATGTGTCATACGATCGAGAATCGTTCTAGGTTGAAAACCAACGATGGAATACACGTTTCTGTGAGTCGTGGAAAAGATTGGCCCAGTCGTCATCGAATATATCCGCCGTCGGGATGCTTTCTACGCGTAAACTTTTGTTCGACGTGCGTTCGATGCGAGCTTTTATAGCCCAGCATGGATCGTTTCCTCGAGGAAACCGAACAACCGCCGCGTTTTATGCAGCCAACGGCGGAGACAACACGTGTTTCCGCAACGCGGCACTCATATCGCCACGCCGATAGGGATCCCCCTCCCGATTTTATTGGCTGATCGTCGACGCGTGTACCGGGTGTCCCATAGATTCATTCTGGACTGTGTCAGTCTTTTTTTTCTTACCACAACTGTAGAAAAGCTATCTATCCTCCGATTTGGATGATTTTTGGATATGTTGTAAAACACGACATTTTGATCAACTTTTTCCCATACATATAACGGGTGGAGTTGCTAAGTTTCCGAGATATTCGCGACAATGTGCCGTACTAGTGCATTGAATTAGTTTCGTTTAGCTTAACCTTAGCTTTCGTTTATTTGACTGATACAGAATAACGATTTATTCTTATTTAGCAGAGGTATAGCTGTGATCTATTCTTCAATTCATTAATTTCTCCTCACCACACAACGATGACTTCATTTTTGGATCGATCTCATTTTTCACGTTTCTTCTTCCGTCTTCTGTAGTCAGAACAATGAGCTAAAATATCTCAGGACGCCCGACGTGTTTCCTGTAGGACAGAGTCGGCGACCTTTCCAGCGATTCCCAGCACGAAAGTTCGAAAGTGCACCAGGCGCGCGCACATACACACATACACGCGTTCGGGACCTGGGGATTCGGTATGCAGCCTGTGGCTGGTTCGATTTTCCAGCCAGAGAAAAGGCACGGAAGGAAGTTTCTCGACTTTCTGAATTACTGTCGTTCCTCTATTTTAATAACATACATATACTTTGCTGTTGTTTAATAAATTTAGTAGATCCAACGATTAACAGAGCCAAGGAACTTAGTCTTAACTCTTTGTGTCCTGACGAGACTTTCTAGTGCCATTTGTGTTATAATAAACGCTGTCATGAACCGATATGCTTAGAACAATAATGGCAGCCATGGAGGGACCTTTGTTTTAGGCAGTCTCGGAAAATTACAATAACTATTAATCTGTACTACATTTTTAAATGAAAAAAATTAAAAAATTACTTCATAGTTTTTTCTAAAAAAATTCCTCAATTTCGCCTAATTTTTTACTCGTCACAGTAGGGAGAGTCCTTAAGAGGTTATGCTAGTATGGCGGTTTCAGAAAATCGAATTTTTCTTTTTTGCAATTTGTAATAATTTTTTTAGGAAGAGGAAGCTATATTATGTGGCCCCGGATAGGTGATTAGTAAACAGTACTCGAAACTTTGATCGCGTTTTTCTCGATACTACTTTTCCTTAATCGGCGGCCATGATAACTTAAAAACTAATTGACCGATTTAGTTCAAACTTGGCATATATGTTCATCAAATGTGTCATTCTAGACAAATTAAGAAAATATTTGTTCAATAGTTTTTCTTTAAAAAATTCCCAAGAATTGCCTTATTATATAGCCGTCACACTAGCATAGTCCCTTAATGGACTAACGGGTGGTAAAGTGTTAATGTTTGGCGCGACGAAACTGTTCTCGTTGACCAGATGGTGAAGTTGTCCTCATCAACGAATCGGTTACAAATCGAATGGACGCTCGATAAGTAATTTCGTATTACGGATTATCGGCGAACCTCTCTCTCTCTATATCTATGTTCGTCGGAAGAACCAATCATTCGTGTGCACATTGTACCGAAACCAACAATGCCAAGTTGGACATTGATCAACGGGAATCGTGGAGGAGGGCTCTCCGCTTCGAAAACTATTTCGCGGAATTTACTTATGCTCGTTTGAGCGCGTAATTCGTGCGATTCGCGGCGTTTGTGATCGATATACCGTGGAATATTAATAACAGTGAGCCACGTGGATGAACGTGTTGAGATTCCTTCGTCTGGACGGATCACGTTGTTCGACAGGCGAAAAGTTATTCTTAGTTCCATGTGTTCCAACTTGTGTTCTATTCACAACATCTGAGACTTGATTGATCTGAGACCTGAGACGAAATTTCTCTTATCCGTTTTCGAGGCGAAAATAAAAAACGGCACGCTCACATTCGTGGAGAACGCGCAAGGCTCGACCTTCACATGGTTCCCGGGATTAATTCCGCGTGGAATGAACTGAAAAGGGGATCGGCTGTTTCGCGCTTTACGGTTCAACCTTAACACTAGAACCACCGACGATAAACGCGTATCTATTCCGATCGATCGATAAAACATGACGAACTTTGGAAAATTTATAAGTCAACTAATTTCTCCGATTTTCATATCGTAATACAAGTTGCAGAAGATCTGAGAAAATATATTGTTATAACATTTCTTGTTATTATTATTATTAGAAGGGATGGGGTTGGATTTTACGGCCACCGATAGACCAAACGAATGTATATCGATCCCGATGGAAATTGGTTCCGACGACTACAGGCACTACACAGTTCCAGGAAGCCGTTGCATTATTCAGACGGCTCTAGTGCTAGTAATTGTTCGGACTTCGAGGTCATCCTCGACTCGTGGGGGGCGTTCGTTTAAAGGAAATCATTTTACTTCTGGGATATCAGTGGCATGGGGTGAGATTCGACGGTCATTGTAATAATATTGCACCTTGGAATTATTTTTAGAGCCGGTTAGGTTTCTCGAAGGTTCGGATTTTGTTTCAGCTAGTACAAAAAGCTTCACCTTCGGTACTCGCTTTAAAGGTACATTCTCATTACACGCTGTACACAAGAACGGTTTTTTTAGAACTTTTGTAAAGGAAAACTGTAATAGATAGAGTGAACCATTAGTCGGGGGTTTATTAACATTTTCACTGCTGGCTGATATTTCATTTCCTTTTCTAAAAACGGCTTACTTTGTTTTTATCGGAACTGACTTTGGTTTATGGAATAATGTTTGTTTTTACATCGTTGGCCAGTGTTTTGTTTGTCTTGTTTCGTCGTAACGCATGTGGTGAGTGAGAACAAAAATTGCACCGTTGTGTCAGCAGTGTTTTTGGATCAACTGACTGAACACAACGTATGCCAGCAGCGGAAGTGTAAATATACATTTTAAGATATGAAACACAATTTTCGTCGTGTTATTTTGTTTAATATATATTGGAAAAACCAGCAATGACTGTGACGTTAACAAAAAAAATGGATGTACCCAAACGGTATACATAAAATCCCAAGCTGAAACGAATATCATTGGCTTTAGAATTCCACGTTCTATCACTGTGCTAAAACTCATTGAAAAGTCAACGTTACACCTGTGACCTCTTATTGTCAGTGCTTCGAACACTCATCGAGGATTTTCCGTAGACTTGAAAATCTAAAAACGCCACCGTTTCCAAAAATATCATCCAATCAGTCTCCTCTAATGCACGTCCCAAACGCAAAGCCTATTCCATATCCACGTCCACAGTTCAAAAGATAAAGAACGAGTAAAAATGAAGTCGATTATTCGTGAATTCTTCAAAGGATCAGTCTCCAGTCGGATTCTACCCCGAATCGGCTCTCAATCTTCACACCGGGCGCACAAAAGAAACGAGACTTCCACGAGGAAGTTGAATCGAGTGGAGAACCACCACCAGCCACCGCTCATTACAATACAGAGAACCGAATTGCCGCGACGTATATTCATGGCGCAACTGCACTCGGAATATTCACCGGCTCTTCCTTCAGAACGCATTCTCAGTCGAAGGCTCGGGCCACGGTCGAAAACCGTGAAACTGATTCTCTCTCTCTCTCTCTCTCTCTCTCTCTCTCTCTCTCTCCCTCCCTCCCTCTTTACATTCGACGTGGCACGCAAATTGCATCCTCGCGAACAGCTAATTCCACGCGGCTGTTCGCGTCCCGGGGCTTCTATCCGGCCCGCTTCGTGACAGGAACAAGATACATAGAGAGAGAGAGAGAGAAAGAAAGAGAGATTAACGTCCGGCTCGTGCGCTGTAATTACGCGGCTAATTAGTAGGTAATCGCTCGGGCGAATTTAAACCTCGCGGTTCCTCCTTGATCCGCCGCCGGCGCGTGCGAAGAATCGATTGTTAACTCGACTCTTAACGACTGGAGAAAGAAAAGATCCCCTTCCGATTGTCTTTCTGGCGTCTATTCTGTTCTACGATGAAAGACCACTTCCCCTATACACAAGTATACAGTGATACAAGTGGGGTGGGGGAATAAATTATGCGCTTGACAGGTTCCACGGTCTCTGCACCCCAGTGGTGGGGATGAAGTAGAAACTTTCACGAGGAACTTCCTATGCAACTCCCATCGAGTATTTACTGTATTGTACGAGAGTTATTTTCCAAGATCCGATCGAAGAACCTCCTATGACGTCAGCAAGCATGCAATTACAATGTGATGGTTCTTCGACCTTCCCTAGTCTTCACCGAAGTTTAACCATCCCCTCACGATTTCAACCGTGTCTATACGTAGTCACCATTATTCCCGAGCTGAACAATTTTCGTCAAACAATTTAATGACGTCGTCATCGTTTTCCTCCCCCAACCAGGAAACTGTTCATCTCCTAGCAACCAGTTCCCTCCCCCTGAAGTCATGAACGGAAAAAAAGGGCTGATGTCCCTCGACCGTCGATTTTTCAACGGAACACAATTCCATTCACTTCGTCGACACGACATAAAATTCCACGTCCCGTCAGCGTGGAACCAGCGCGTAACGTTCTGTTCACCCGGAAACTGGGACGCGTTTATAGCTGTTTTCTGAAGGCAGACCAGGAGAATTGCCCCGGAATGGGTGATGTTGATTGGTTTAACGAGAATTGCCTCTCTGCATGTAATACAGTCCTTTCTATCCCCCCTCAAGTGCTCCACGAACGGGAGTGTACGGGGATTCCAGAAAATCGATCTTCATGGTGGGATTCCATTGTCGGAAGTACCTGTACACTAGTATCGTTCATAAGTACAATAGTACGGACACGGTGTATACATTATCGATATTAGAATGTTAGTATTATTATTTGTATATATTTATAATAATAATATTAACAATCATTTATTGAATTAAAGAGCAGTTTATTTTTTGGTCTAATTTCAGAATAGCGTCAAGGGCTCTCCTATTGTTAATTCTTCTTTAAGACTCGAGTTCGCAATGCTTTGTACCCTAATTTTATTTCAGTGGAAAGTTATTAAAATTTAATGTTTGGAATAGCGTTTAGTACACTCGATACCATGGATAGTGTGCCTAAGTCAAAATACTCCAGCAAAGTGGTGTCTGTCCCAAAGACATTTTGTCTGATATTACAATTATTAGGACACTTTTAGACGTTATACTCTATAATATAAGGTCTATATCTTGGAAGAACAATTTTTCCTTCCGTTTCGTTTACTGCTTGGTATCGTGCCCGCATTGTTGTCCAGTATCTCTATCGGGAATTATCGCGTTATTGTTCACGCTGCGCCGGAGGCGTGATTTATCGGCGATTTGTCGAAGCGTATCGGTCCGGGAATCGGTGGCCCCGGACGTTTTAAGGCCGATCTACCCGATTAGGAAAGTTTTCGCGCTCGATGACGGTGGTAGTATTGACCGAGGTCTGTGTTGCCACATTTTTCATAAGATTCTTGGGACACACAGTTGTCTAAAACATCGCCCAAAATTGCAATAGTGCTGTCAAAAAAATCTCGAAGGTGTTGTTAACGTTAGATTTTTAAATCCAAGTACATACTTCTTTTAATACGTAACATTAAAAAAGAATACAAGATAAAAAAATAAAAAAATTTAACAATAACATGTACAAGCGGGCACGAGGTGATTCTTTATGGACAAAATAAGAACAAAATATGGAATAAAATTTTGCTATAATACGGGAGCAATTGAACAGGTCTGGGTTACAGTGTCTGTCGATGGCATTCCGTTTCTACTTACCACTATATGTTGAATACACGTATCAGATTAATTTTCGAAGTCGATTTTCTAAAAAACTAAGCTGTAAATGAAAAAATGTTATACCATACACTATTCTTATTTTTTCATAAAGAATACCCTGTATAAATTAAAAATTCCCAAACGCCCAATTCGCGATTTCTTCAAAAACAAAATTGACATCGCAATTTCAGTGCAGAAGTCGCCCGAATCGCGATAAATCGTCCAATCTGGTAACACTGAGACTTGAGAAAGCCCCCCCTCACCTCGTCACCCCTTTAGAGAATCGGCCGGTGGTGGCCGAACAAACGCGTCACGGAAAGCCGGTTGGTTGGAGGAACCGGCACTGCGCCACTATTCCTCGTTCGTCGATAAACCGTTTTGTGTGCACCATATCGCGCACACGTCACGTGCAACCGGCCACCGCCGCCGTCGCCGCGTCGTTTCTCTGTTCGCGCGCGCCGGTACGTACGTTGACTTTCGCCACTCGTGGCCCCGCTGCAATGCGCAACGCCTGGCGAACGCCGCGAGGCAATGCCTCCTCAAGATTGATTGCACCACCTGTCCACCCGATCGATACAGTTTTTGTCGTTAATGTCAACGATCTCGTTCCCGTGCACGGAGTTGGCTTTTCATGGGGGAAGGGGGGCAGGGAGCGTTGCACCAATGAGTCAGAAATGGGCAAATTCATCATTAGACTGCGGATTTTATGCATTTTACAGCTTACAGGCCAGGGTTGGGCAAAATTTTATTCGAATAATACACAGTGAAAAGCAGCAGTATCTAAGGGTGTCGTTCTGAGCTTTAAACAGTTAATGAGATTAAATAATTGTTCGACAAATGTCGATTCATTCATAAAGAAGTATTATTTTGTTATAAAAATTGAAATTTCCATGTTTAAACAATTAAATATGATGAAAAACTTTTTTTATCTTTTATTCGTTATTCGAAACATTTTATATACTCGTTATACTGTCCATTGGGGGGCGGGGGGGTGACTTGCTCGAGTCGAGGAACTTCAAAGTCATCGGCCATGGATCACGCTAGGTTTTAGCATAATTTTCTTTTTTCTTTAGGTCGAACCAGTAATTTATTATATCGTGGTAATGATATGGTGATTTTCGGTTAATCTAACGTCAATTTTTACTCCTACACACACGTTAACCATTCCCCGTGTAGAACATACAAAAACAGGACCGTTACCACGGTACATTCCATGGCGTGATAGAGCTTCATTTTTCAACTTCAATCTCCTCGAAGTATTTACCCTTTTGTTACATCGCAAAAACTATCGTAGAACATACATTACGTTCATATCGTGTATGTACCATGCAGGCAGCCGGTTTTTTTTCCGTTACGACTTTTAAATTCCCTTCCCCGAATGCATCGTAAATCCACATTACTCTAATTTATAAATCTCGACGAGAGGAATATGTATTTCGATATACCGCAGGTGACGTAAATCGGGTTGCACCGCTGCAGGCGTTCAACCTGGCGCCTCGAAAATCGCATGTAACCGCGGAACTGGGTCTCTCGCATTATTTTCACGGGTAAAATTAAACACGAAAAACTGGGCTTCGATATTTATCGGCCACCTTCACGAGAACGACCGTACATCCCCTTGAATGCAAAACAATCGACGAAGGGAAATCAAAATAGACCCCTGTATGATTCACCTTTTGCCAGAATTTTCGTCACCACCCTCAATTTTCAAGAAATTTGATTTTTTAAAAATTGGTTGCTGACGAAAAACCATTTTGAGATTCGTATTCAGGGCACAAACTTTGATAAAAAACAATTATTAAACGTTTGAACTCTGAAAGAATGTTAAAATTTGTTTAACAGTGTTATTTTATTTCATTAACCATTTAAAGTTTAAGATGCAGCTCTTAGGTACTACTGCCTTTCACTATTTATTATTCGAACAAACTTGCGCGCAACTCTGGTTTCGGACCGTTTTTCATTTCGAAATTACCCGGTACGTTAAACGGTCACGAGAGAATTGGGGGAGGCTTTAAATTCCATTCCATCGCCTCGACAGGCCCACGGGAAGACGCGCGAAACGTAGCTCGGGAAGAACGCCAGAGTTGTGTCCCGATGATTCGACTTTGACACACAGCAGTATTTCGACGTCTCTGCATGCGGCTGGCACCGAAGACCAAAGGGGTAGGAGGAGAACCGGCACTGCGCCACTCGTGTATACACCCCCCGGCTTCGTCGATATTTTCGCGAACCACTGGCAGTGCACACGACGCGGCGGTACGTTGACTCCTACTACTACTTGGGGTCACACGACCCCTCGCGAGAGAAAATTTACGAGGCGAATCTCCGAGTTTTTTTTCGATCGATTTTTTTTTAAATACAGGGAAGGTGACCGCGTGGAACAATCTCTGACAAAGGAACATCGGGAAAGTTGTGGGAACTTTGTGGGGTAAACTTCAAAATCGGGATATACCTCCTCGTAGGTTCCCCTCGTAAGCGTCGTG